>NW_008333886.1:3465590-3465660 GCF_000622305.1 Nannospalax galili | reverse complement strand
TATCTATCTATCTATCTATCAATCATCTATCTATCTATCATCTATCTATCTCCTCTATCTATCGTCTATC
>NW_008333886.1:3430554-3465468 GCF_000622305.1 Nannospalax galili | reverse complement strand
CTATCATCTATCTATCTATCTATCTATCTATCTATCTATCTATCTATCTATCTATGTATCTATCTATCTATCTATCATGTCATATATCTGTCATCTATCTATCCATCTCTATCTATCTATCTATCATCTATCTATCATCTGTCATCTGTCTACCTATCATCTATCTAACAATCAATCATCAAGTACCTATGTACGTAACTTTTCTTTCTTTCTTTGTATCTACCTATCCTTCCATTAATCCATCCATCCATCCATCATCATCTATCTATCTATCTATCTATCATCTATCTATCTATCATCTATCTATCTATCATCTATCACCTATCACCTATCTATGCATTCCTTGGATAGGATGCTTACTACTTACTTCTGATTCTGGAAGCATCCATATACAGTAAAGGTCCAGGTATTTCTTCAGTAGTGAGAGTCACAAATATAATTAATTTCAACACTAGCTTTGCTTGCTGTCAATGTTGCATTTTAATCATAACCAGCCTTCTCCTGGAAGGTTCATCACCTGGAATCAATAAACAGATACATATATCTGCTAAATTGAAGATCAAGATTATTGTCAGTGGGGCTGTCAAGTCAACTTCCTGAAGTTGGTAGTCTTCAGACTTTCAGGCTGCAGCACACGTATCAAGGTGAGCATGGAGGGCTGTGATAGGGATAGCAATCCCTAGGATGGCAGGCATGTGAGCCCCCACACTTACCATGACAAAATCGCCACCACCCAGAGGACTTGCAGGTGCCAGTCAAGTTATTCCTGAATATCCTAACCCACAATCAAGACTTTCACCTGGGAGTGGCCTGAACCCAGAGGGATAACAGAGCAAGTCTCAACAAGGAACTGTGGGCATGGGTGCCAGGGTGGAGAATTCACATGGATGGGTGCCCAGAAACTAGGGCAGCAGGACCTTGAAGAGACCTCCAAGTAGCTGTGGCAGCCTGATTGCTGATCCTCCTAGAAAACGAGTATTCACTGGAGGCTTGAAAGACCAAGTATGTTCTTCCATGGAGATCTTCATCTTGTACCTAAATCTTGTTTTCCATACAGATGTCAGACATTTTAGTTTTCATGTAGTCTAAGAGTTTTGGTTTTTGAAACACATATATAGAAACATTATAAATAATTATAAATAATGCCAACATGCAGGTGACTGATTTTCACTTAAGTACGAAAACATAAGCAATACTTGTAGAATTTACTTATATGAAGTTATTTATCCTAATAAGGCACATAGCTATTCATTTTCTTTTCCATTGTGGATTCAATATCTGTATAATAACATTAAGTAGGAGAGAAATAGAAGTGTGTAATTTCTATGGGTATTTCAGATGGAAAGACAGAGATTAAAGATAATTTCAAGTGTAATACATGATTCGTAATTTGGCCCCATGAAACTCTAGCCATCACTGTTTTACTTGATTTCAATCATTTCCCAAATGGGTCAGAAGGGGCTATGTACCAGGTACGGCTTAGGGATGGTAAGGTAAAGAAGCAGTGTGGAAATGTACAGTGACTTTCTACTGCAGTGGAAACAGTTTCAGCAACAGAAAGATCTCGAAGCTCAACATGTTTCCAGAATGAGATGGCTGAGAGGGCTACCTCCATCTACGGTGGGTGAATTTTATCTTTTCCCAGGATGATAAGTGACAGGGAGACCAATGGGAAAAAGCAAGATGTGTTTCAATTGAGAGAGTGCCAAGTGCAGTGACTCACAGCGTCCTCAGCAGACGGGCGTGACGTTCCACTAAGAAGAAGGCTGACTCCACCCACCCTGTTCACTATGCCCGACCTCAGCACACGGGATGCTACTTTCCAGACATGTCAGCACGCTCCCAGTGGATTGGCAAGGAAACTGTAAAAATGCTGACCAGGGCAAGGGTTAAGTAATGGCTTGACTAAGGCTGGCTTTGTGTATAGATTCAGCCATGAGTGTGTGTACATATTTGATTAAAGAGCTAAACACTTTTGTTTTTGGAATTTTTATTTGTTTTGCATTTGTCCAACAATTTACATGTATTATAGTCATTTGTATAACACACAAGCTTTTCATAAAAATTATAATAAAAATTTCTGCTTATATGTTTTCACATTTCATTTGTGGGATTGATTCTACAGGTTAAATACATTTATGGCACTAAGAGAACTACCTTTTTTGTTTTCTGAGACAGGGTCTCAATGTAGCCCAGGCTAGCTTTGAATTTGCCATGTAGTAGAGGATGACCTTAAACTCTTATTCCTTCTACATCCCAAGTGTTGGGATCACAGGTGTGTGCCACCAAAATCTGCTTCAAAGAAACTTAAAGGCATCTCAAACTCTGCACTTTATAGCTGAGACAGTAGAGGCCTTTCCTGTTACCACATAAGGTAGGGATTTAGTCAGCATCGTGTAACCATTAGGATAAAAACCTAATTTGTCTACTTATTTTCTGATTTTTAAGAATAGTGTTATTTTACATATCATATGAGATGAATAGGCTTTTCAAATTATTGCTACTTAAGTCTGCTGTCAGATTGGACATTAAATTCATGGTTTTCCTTCATGATTATGCATGGAAATCATTTAGAAATTAAAAAAGAAATGAACAAAATAGAATATTTAAATGACCAGCACAAACCTATTGATTAAACCAAAGATTTAAAAAATTCTCTTTAAGTATTTCTGATGCAGTCTTGGGGATCAGTGTCTGAGAAATACTAGGGGTTGACACAGGCACCTGTTTGCTTTCCAAGATGGTTAGACAGAAAGTATACTGAAGTATCCACCTAAAATAGCTAAGGTGCCCAGTTACTTAAAGAACAAAATCATAAAACTGTGCCTGAGAATACACCCAGTTTTCATTTCAAAGCTTTCCTTCCCTGGCTGTCTGCTATCACCATTTCATTATGGAATCCATAGGGGAATCTACTATTAAAATGCATGTCCTGTGCACCCCCGTTTTTAAAAGGATTTTACTATGTAGTACAGGTTTGCCTCATGCAAGTGAACCTCCCACGCAGTGGGACTACAGCTGCGTGCCAACATACCGTGGCTGCCCACAGTGTTATGTAGGAATTTACAGTTGACACCTGGAACAAAATGGCCGGTAGAGTAAAATAAGGATTTGGTGTTTTAAGTCCTGAATAAATACCCAACAGAAAACATTGAAAGCTACTTACAAAACAAAAACCAACCAGCCAAACAAAAATAACAACAACAAAAAACTAGGATAAAGATCGCTATTATGTTTGGGATCCGAGAATGATGTAAAAGGACAGAGATCACAGCACCTGGGGTTGGTCACATGATGCGAATAACTTTATGCCAGGCAAAATCACGAGCCCAGTGTGATGTGCACAGCTTACATTTTACATAGGACTGTAAACCCCAATGGTCCCACATCATTCCCATTTGTCTCTTAATTGGGCCCTTGTTCATCATTTCAGTATCTTCCTGAACCTGAAGCTGGGCTTATGTTATGCAAACCCCAGAGATGCTACTGTCTCTGCTTCTCCCAGCACTGGGTTACAAGAACAGGCAGCTATGCCAGGCTAGGGTATTGGGCTTCGAACTCTAGTCTTTGTGCTTACAGAAGTGCTCTCAACCACTGAGCCATCTCTATGTTATCTTGATATTCTAGTTAGAGCATTGTTGAACACCTTGGACCCCACGTCATTTGTCAGTGATCCTGATGTGTGTTCCGCTCTCTTGGGGCAGCACGGCGCTTTCTTTAGTAATCTGTTCTTTCCTTTTTCCTCCACGGTTTTAGGGGAGATTTTTAATCCTAATCTCACCTCTGTACCTCCAGTGTACACATGACTCGGGAAGAGCTACACTATCATCTCAGGACTACTTTGAGTAACAGTTGAATAAATCTGCATTTCTCACGTGGTGGAGGCTCAGTATAAGCTGTTGTCGGGTGAGCTGGATGCAAACGGAGGGACAAGACAAAAGACAGATGGAATCTGGGGCTTTGTGCGTGCTAGCAAGCACTCTACAAACTGAGTGACACTAAACATTTTCTAACTTTTAGACAATGAGAATGTCTAAATATGTGTTAAGTTTTTGACAGCAAACATAGTTATTTTAATGCGTTTGCATGTTTAAGCAATAAGCTGTTGTCGGGTGAGCTGGATGCAAACGGAGGGACAAGACAAAAGACGGATGGAATCTGGGGCTTTGGGCGTGCTAGCAAGCACTCTACAAACTGAGCGACACTAAACACTTTCTAACCTTTAGACAATGAGAATGTCTAAATATGTGTTAGGTTTTTGACAGCAAACATAGTTATTTTAATGCGTTTGCATGTTTAAGCCGTTGCACAATTTGTATTTGCGACACTCGTTAACTTATGGTCAGAACATGTTTTTATTTATATCAGTCTGGTTGACACAGTCTTTTGTAGTTTCAGTGTTTGTATTCAAAAGTTTGAGTCATTTCACAGACCCGGCACATTTTTAGAGTTTGCTGAGCATCCTGTTTCTTGCATCATAGGAAGTCATGAATAATATGCTGTATGGCCACAGGTGTTGCTGACTGCAGTGCCAATTTGTTTTTATGACAGTCATGGGAAAATCTACAGGAATGTGTTTGCACTTGCAGTCACTAAACACCGGGCATACACAGCATGCCATGCTTGGCATTTGAGATAGGGAATGTGGGACAGTCAAAAAGAACATGGGACACCATCCCCTGAGTTAACAAACAGCATCTTCGGAAAACACAGAGCTTACGCATTGTTTTTCAGTGATTTTGATTAGAGATTCAGGAAAGGGAAAGTGTAGGCCAGATTCACTCTCCTAGGAAACACAGGAGCCTGAGGTACCAACTCAGAGAGAGAGAAAGAGAGAGAGAGGGAGGGAGGAAAGGAGGGAGAGAGGGAGGGAGGGAGAGAGAGAGAGAGAGAGAGAGAGAGAGAGAAAACAAAATGAAGATTCCTAGAGCTAGGTTAAAGTTCCATGTGAAGTGGAAACCTCCTGTATAATACTATGATGATTGTGGATGGGGGAGGGGCTCACGAGTGCCCCACTTCCCCACTAGCTGAGGAACTATTGACAGTTGATGGCTGCTGGGGAAGGGAGAGTCAGTTTTCTTTAAAGGTATGGCCCCTGGAGTTTGACCATGCTCCAGTGGATGGGCCCACACCCATGCACGCACGGGCAGCACGGACTGTATTCAGTGGGTTATTAAAAAGAAAAAAGTCACAAGTGGTTAGGAGGTGGGACCCAGGAGGAGTTAGGGGGAGAAGTGAGAAATGAATTTGATAAAAGTATATTGAATGCATGTATGAAATTCTCAAAGAATTGATAAAAATATTATAATAAAAATTATTAAAAATTAAGAAAAATATGCTGGTCAAATGATTAACTTGCCAGCATTTAATGACCAGCAGCAAGGAACTCAGAATCTTTTGAGGGTCCTCATTCCATTGGAGGCTGTTTAATCAGAATATTTTTGTGTTTAATTGAGATTAGTCTGAACAGAAAGCTTTGTCAAGTACCTACCTTTGTAGATGCCAAAATAGTCACTCAACCCAACACGCAGTCAGAGGAGCCAAGTGTCTGTCTTCTCATTTAGGTTCTTCCAGAGAGGAGTGTTGGGGTCTTTGAGGCTTTCTGGATTTGTGGGAAAACCCCTATGTCAATGAGGCCTTGGGACGTTGAACAAGATGCTTGAATAGTTCTACATTTGCTCGAACTTTCTTTCAATATGATAAAGGAAAAGGAAAAAAAATAAGTAAAGATTTCAAGGTGTGGAGAGTTTCCCCAGTTCCAGGCTTCCTGTGGGAGACAGAGAGGGAAGCCTCTACAGGCATCACTGCGCTTAATCCCCCTGAGAACACTGTACTGTGGATGCCATTCTCTCCATTCCTTATGGGAAGCTTGAGCGGGGCAAACAGAACTGGAAATTTCCCTTCATCCACAGAGGCATGCTATTTCTTCTCTTTTAAATATGAGTCTTTAAACATGGAATTTTGGTTCATCAAAAGATGTACATTGAGACTCTCTGGGTAAACATGGACTTCTGGACATCTCACTTAAGGCCATCATAAGCCACCAGGGGGTCCTTACTAAGAGCAGGGTAGCTTCAAACTGGGCAGTCATTTCTTCTTTTTTCCACCACTTTGGTGGCCTTTCTGTCCATGCACAGTATGTAAGAAAGTATTGTCTTAGAACTTCCCCTCAAGAAGTTTCTCATTTTTATAAGGGATGCATTTTTAACCAAACTCACTGGTGTTCTGAATACAATTCCACATAAGAGAAGATTTCTCTAAACCCCCCAGGATAGTAGTTGAGGTGTGGTTCAGTGTTAGGTGGCCTTTTGTCTTCTGCTCATGGGGAGGTATTCCCTTTTTCCACCCACTGACTCAATTTCTCAAGGTTGGACAAGTTGGGACAGTTCAACCTTGAGGGAGTCCTCTGGAATCACTATGCCTTCATACCTCAGGAAAAGGTGAATTACTGTTTATAGAATCTCTTTGAGATTCCCCAGAGAAAGATGATTTGATAGTATAAAGTATCATTATAACAAACAGATCCTGAGATCAGGTTCATGGAGTGAACCTCAACTCAACATTAACTCCATGAGAGTGATTTCAAACCTCTATTGGCTGATATCTCCTAATAATATTCATCATATTTGACCAGCAAATGTTTTGTCAATCCATACTGAGAATTACTTTGTGTGAAGATTACTTAACAAGAAACTAAAACTTGTTCTACATGCAGAGAGAGAATGAATCATATTCTGAGCTGGGATAAGCACTAATGACACAGGCAGAAACTTGTTCAATTATATGCTTTGGAAGAGGCAACTATCAAAGAGAAAAAGATTCTAAATTTGTCAGCATTTCCCAACGATTCGAGATTTGATAATGTTAAAGTCTAGATTGTACTTTATTATTTTAAAACTGTCAAGTTCTAAAAGAAATTCTAATGACCTTTATATGTTAAACTGAAGAATAATCAATTTAGTGTTGGCTTTATTCTATAAGACAATTCTACATAATTCAAAGGAGGTATAAAATTATAAAATTCCGAGCCTTGGAAGACAAAAGAAAAATGAGGAGGAACCCAATAGAGGGATGCTTTTGGAAGCGCTTGGCAAGAAATTCCAATGGACTCCCATATGAACATTTGAAATTTGCCCTGTTCTGACTTTTTTCTAGTTCCTTATCTACTACTTGTAATGCTAATTACTCTTGCCTTTACTTCTCCTTCACTTCTCCTATTCACCAGTCAAGGACTTTGTTTTCCCTCTACAGATAAGAGTTATGCAATTTGGGAGCCTTTTAGATAGACCCACTGAAGGGGCACCCCAATTGCCTCACCCTGCATCCCTCATTAGCATAGAAGAAGCCTGAGCAGTCTGTGTCCAGATTCTCATGGATGTTTTTATGAAGGTATTTTTTTACAGATTAACAGTTAAGAAAATTGCCTTCCATGATGTAAGTGGGCCTTGTCTAATCATTTTGTGTCAGCTTTGTATTACTATGATGAAATATTAGAGACAATTTAAGAGGAAGAAAGTCTATTTTGACTCGAGATTCCTGGGGTTCCAGTCCATATTTGTTTGCTTCCATTGCATTCAGGCCTGTGATAAGGAAACTCATGGCAACTGTTTATCTGAAGAAGCCGAAGAAGCTGTTCATGCTGACCAGGAAGTGAAAAGGAAAGAAAAGGGAGCATCCCAGTTTAGCCTTCAGGGCATGTGCCCAATGACATTCTTCCACTAATTTCCATGTCCTAAATAGCATCTCCCAATCACACCCAGGGTTGGGGAGTATTTTCTTTAATTTCCATTAGTTTATGGATTTGAGAATTACTCTTTGGATTCCTTTATATTCTGGGTTTTCTGAAGGATTTTGTTGCTGTAATTTATATTCTGGGTTTTCTGAAGGATTTTGTTGCTGTGATAGACAGCAGAATTATAACATACAACTTAGCTACAGTTACTTATGCTGCGAACATTCCTTGTAGTTTGCGATCAGAAAATATATTTCAAACCACAAAGTGTACTTTCAAGTGAATTACTTGATCACAGGAGTGTGTAATGAGATGTCCGAATAAACATTTCTCATGTAAGGAAAGACACTTTGGACACTCGGAAACACTAGCAGATGGAGTGGATTAACGGACTTTTTGTTTAGCTCTCTCCGTGTGGATTCAGTAAGTTTGGCCTCAGGAAAATAACCGTCTTTTTGATGGACAACTTTAGTTTTCATTAGCAGGAAAGAGACTGGGCTTTCTAACCTTTTTGCCACATCAAAGGAGAAACTGAATGCCAGTCACAAGTTCATTGTTGTGATTGTGTTATGATACTTAGACCTATAGAAGAATCTAGAACAGAGACTCTTTCTCTCTCGCAAGCCACAACCGAAGGTTCACCTACAGAGCCACTGCAAAAGCTTCAGCTTGCAGGGCTTGCTAAACATGCAGTTTCCTGGATCGTTCCCTTTTCCCATCACAGAAAGGCTCTTCTAGGCTGGATTGAGATCAGGAATTTCTGGTTTATGGAGAGTAACTGGTTGTTTCCCAATGCTTTTAATTCAGATGCTGCTCAAAGAAATGATCCAAATGATCACACACTAGAACAAGGGCTGGAAAATCAAGTCTAAGTCATAAAGATAGTAATATATGCTGTTTCTCATCGCCCTGTCCAAATGTTGGAAAATGTGTGTAAAACCCAAATGATGGCGTTTTATTTGCTTTGGTATCTCGCCTTGCTTCTTGTTAGCTCTTTCCCATGCTCCACCCCTCCAGGTAAGACCCTATATATCTTAGTTTTTCTAGAATGATATCTACCATGAGTTTACAAGTCTATCACCCAGAGGAGAGCTTCACCTATTTTAGGTATTCTTGAAATGGCTAAAGGCAAATGGCCTGGATTCAAGTGCCTTTAGTATCAACTAGCCGTGTGCCTTGAGAGTCACTTTAAGCCTTAAGTTTGTTGTCTTTAAAAGGGGATAATAATAGTGTCTATGCTGGGGTGCTCAGGAGGGTTTTGTTGTGAGGTGTGAAATTAACAGGTGTAAGCCACCTGGGACAGTGGGAAGAACTATTGAAGCCATGTAAGTGTCTCTTATTACTTGTATTTAGACCAAAGGATGAGTTTTCTGGTCCTAATAACTTAAATTTTTTTATTTATTTTTATTTTATGTGCATGCGTCTATTACCTATATGTATGTAAGCGCAGTCATGTCATGCAGTGCCCACAGAGGTCAGAAGAAGGTGTTGGATCCCCTGGAACTGGAGTTATGGATGGTTGTTAGCTGCCATGTGAGTGCTGGGAACTGAACCTGGTCTTCTGCAAGATTAGCCAGTGCCCTTAACCGCTGAGTCATCTCCCTAGTCCTTGGTCCTAATAACTTGATGTGAGGGTTTCAGTCTTGAATTAGGGAAATGAAAAATATTCTCTTTGGAAATCATCGACTTCTTTACACAAAGAGGGAGGCACAAAAGAACTGTGACAATAGAAAAGTTTTATTTGTAAATGAAGCTGCCTTATCAATGTAGAAAATGATTTTGGAGGACACTTGTTTCAGACAATTTGGAAGCTATTCCTAATAACATTGTGATACCCAAATATTTACCCTCCCTTCCTAGGATGAGCCTTTTCCACCTCTCTGCTGTTTACCCTGGGGAAACCCAGCCCTGCTTTCAAGGCATGGGCCAGCTCTAGGACAGCAGTGAATGAGAGCAACTTGGTCCCAGCTCTCACAACCAACCAACCAACCAACCAACCAACCAACCAACCAACCAATCAACCAACCCACCCTCCCTCCCTCCCTCCCTCCCTCTTCTGAGTCAAGGTCTTGCTATAGCTCTGGCTGGCCTGGAACTCACTATGAAAACCAATGGCCCTTGAACGTGCTATGTCTTGTCTTGTCTCTGTCCCTTAATTTCTGGGATTACAGGGATGAGCTACCATGCCCAGCATATTTTTTAAGCATCTGAAGAGATATACATTGTCTTAACATTTACAAAGTTTTTGTCAGCTTCAGAGGCCAATTTATGCTTGCCTGATCAACTGCTCAGGACCTCTGTGGAGGAGCCACATTTGTATGGAAGCTGTCTTTGCATTTTGAGTTCTAAGCTTTACCTTAAGAGTACATGCCTTTGTTTAGGGGAATGGCTTCATAAGCTTGCTGGTGACTAAGGAAGGGCTTGAAGAAACAAAGACTGGAAGAAGATGAGGGAATAAAGACAAGGCGTAAATGACATCCCTCTAAACACACTACATTAGATAGAGCCGTGTACCCACCAGAACTAGATGGTAAGACCATGGTGCTGAAGATACCACTCACTTTGTTGTGGGATACACAGAAATCAAAATGGAAGTGAGTTAGACTCTTCTTCCCTGCTGGCTAGCTTTTGTAGTGCTGGAAGTTGCTTTGCAAGCTGTTGGGGGAGGGGAAGTCATCAATAGGCTTATCAGTGCTGGACCTTATGTGTGACAATACCTCTCTATCTGACAAGATGTACCCAGTGGTGCAATAGTGGCATGACTGGTACAAGAGTCACCAACCACTTTTTGATGTAGTTGAGGCTTGCTCCACAGGAGGAAATCCATGAATGATACTGTAAACCTGGCCAAAGCCCATGACAGGAAAGGTTGTAGGTGCTACGGGTTAACCTACAACTGCTGTTTTGCTAAATGGACCTGTTGTCAAACTGCCTTCTAACTATCTAGGTTTATAACCATAGATTAGTGCTGATCTCAGCCTTGGTCAGAGAAGCTTCTGTTGCAGTGGTCAGTGGTTAATGTAGAGACTCATAACTGGTCAGAGTGATGAGAATAAGTGACTGTTGTGTACTCAGCCCCAAATGTGGCATCTACATCACCCCTCCAAGGCTCAGAGAACATCATGGAAGGGGAAGTAGGAAGAACATAAGAGCCAGAGGAGGGGAAGAGTACTGTGAAGTGCCGTCTTCAGGACTTGACGTGACCATAGCACTCATGAACTCACAGTAGCTGTGGCTACCTGCACAAGACTTGCACAAGAGGGGCCAGTCTACAGTCTATCACAGATGGGGAAGAGGTTCATAAGGCTCCACCTTCCCTGAGGAGCTATGGTGGTTAGTAGTTGCTGGTGAAGGGGGGAGAAATTTTCTTCAGTGGTGTGGTCACTGTTAAGCTACCCTTTCTAAAATAAAAAACCTACACCCATACTCTCTAATTAAACTTAGTGGATCACCAAGTAAGCAAATACCCAAAAAGACAAAAAGACACGAAAATAGTAAGGAGCTTGTTGATAAGAAAAACGAGTTCAGCAGGAGTGGAGGGATGAGGGAGAGTAATAGGGACTCAAAATCAGCAAAACAAATTAAATACATGTATGAAAGTGTGAAAGAATAAAAAAGTATTAAAAGGTAAGGCCACAGAATCAGAGAGGAATAAAGAAGAGAGTGGGCTCTGGTAGAAGGGAAAAGGGAAGAAATTCAAGCACCAATGCATAGCCTAGTATGTGAGACTTGGTCAAAGGCACTAAGAAGTTTCTGTGATGTGATGGTGGACAGATCAAAGGAGTTCTAGAAGTGCTTCTAAAGGTTTTGTTTTGCCGTTTTTGCTTCCTAATGCTTGACATCCTCTGTTATCTCTCTGCACTTTCAGGGAGGACCTATATAATCATATATTCCTGTAAAGTAGTCGGTGGTCAATAAAGAGCCCAGCTTATGAAGGACTGTACTCGTGACTTCACCTTGACACACAGAGAAAGAATGGTCCTGGAATTCCAGGCTGTAGATTTCTGGGAAGCATATGACAGGCAAGTTTGGGAACATGAGGAAAGCTGCTGCAGGGTGGTCCTGACTCCAGAGTGGGTGGTCCTGACTCCAGAGTTGGTGGTCTTAACTCCAGAGTGGGTGGTCCTGACTCCAGAGTGGGTGGTCCTGACTTCAGAGTGGGTGGTCCTGACTCCAGAGTGGGTGGTCCTGACTTCAGAGTGGGTGGTCCTGACTCCAGAGTTGGTGGTCTTGACTCCAGAGTGGGTGGTCCTGACTTCAGAGTGGGTGGTCCTGACTCCAGAGTGGGTGGTCCTGACTCCAGAGTGGATGGTCACCTTCCTTCTCCTTCCCAGGTTAGTCAACCATATATAGTGCCCATGAACTGCAAGTCATACACTAACCATGTAATTTACATGCATTATCTTATGCCCCATAAGAAACACCCAGTAGAGACTATTATTATGCCTTTAGATGGATAAGAAAATGGGCAAAGTCACACTAATTCACTAGTTCAAGATCTCACAGTTGAGACCTTTGGAAACTGCCTGACTTGGCCACTGCTGCATGAACTTCCCAAATCCTGCCATGCCCTTCCCCCTGCTTTGAGAGCATCTGCTTCAGGGCTTAGGCTTCCCTGCTGACTAGTAGGGACCAGCACTTTCATCTCCCATCTCCTCTCCTTGGACCTTGGCATTATCTATCTGAGGCTTCTGAAGTGCTCCTAACTAGCCAGGGCTGCTTTGCCTCCTGGAGATCCCTGAGCAGCCTGACTGGAGCTGTCCAGTCCCTCCAATATAAAGTCAAAATAGGGAACCTAAACCCTAGACCAACCAGCTTTACATACCCAACCTAGACCAACCAGCTTTACATACCCAATCAGAAAGCAACAGAGGTACATCAATAATCCAAACAGAATCAGACTTGAATTCAACAAAGGAAGACTTGAGTTTCATACTAGAATCACAAGCAACAAAAGAAATCCACATGCCAAACCACAAAGAAAAACAATATGAAAAACCAAAATAATATGTTCCCACTAAATACCACCAGTCCTATAGAAGAGTTCTACAATGAGAACCCCCTAGAGGTAACCCAGGACATAGAATTTAAAAGAATAATCATAAATATGATAAAAATTCAATGGCCTAAAAGAAGACAGGGATAAACTTTTGACTGGATTCATGAAAGAGATATAAATATTTAAGAAAACTCAGTCTGAAATAAAGAGGGAAGGGAAAAGCTCAATAAGCCAATTGGAAATGGCAAAAGAAAGCTTTACCAATAGAAGGAATGAATGCAAAGCAGAATATCAAGATTGGACAATACAGTTGAAAAACTGAACTGCTCAAGCAAAGAACATGAAAAATTAAAAAAAGTAAAAACAGGAATGGAATATGCAGGAAACATGGGACAGAATGGAAAGACCAAATTTGTGCATCATAGGTATAGAGGAAGGAGAAGAATCTCAGGTAAATGATATTGATCAGATCTTCAACAGGATTATAGAAGAATATTTCCCCAAATTAAGGAAGGACATACCCATATAAATACAAGAAGCACAAAGAACACCATATAGATAGGACCAGAAAAGAAACTCCTCACAGCATATCATAGTAAAAACACTAAACACACAGAACAAAGAGACAATTCTGAAAGCTTCAAAAGATAAACAATAAGTCACATATGACGGAAAACCCATCAGAATTACATCTGATTCTTCAACAGGATTATAGAAGAATATTTCCCCAAATTAAGGAAGGACATACCCATATAAATACAAGAAGCACAAAGAACACCAAATAGATAGGACCAGAAAAGAAACTCCTCACAGCATATCATAGTAAAAACGCTAAACACACAGAACAAAGACACAATTCTGAAAGCTTCAAAAGATAAACAACAAGTCACATATGACGGAAAACCCATCAGAATTACATTTGACTTTTCAATGCAAACTACAAAAGCCAGAAGAACCTGGACCAAAGTATTCCTAGTTCTAAATGACCATAGATGCTAACCTAGAATACTCTACTCAGCAAAACTGCTGAAAGAGAAAGAAAAATCTTCCATGACATGAGCAGGCTGAAAGGATTCATGTCCACAAAACCAGCCCTCAGAGAATACTCAAAGCAATACAAATGACTGAAGAAAAGAATGAGAGATAACAAAAAGAAACTAAAGTAAAATTGTAGTACACAAAATTAGACCAAGAATGCAAACAGAAATTAAAATGATGGTAACCAATACATATCTTTCAATAAAAACTTTAACTATCAATGGTCCTGAACGCCGCAGTCAAAAGATACAGGATAGTTGAATTGATTAAGAAACAAAATCCACCTATTTAGTGTATATAAGAAATTCATCTCAGCTTGAAGGACAGGTACAACCTTAAGGTGAAAGAATGGGAAAAAATATTCTAAGCAAATGGCACTAACAAACAAGCGGGTGCTGTAATTCTGATATCTGACAAAATAGACTTCAGACTAAAACTAATCAGAAGAGATAAAGAGGGTCACTTCATTCTGATGGAGGGTCACTTCACTCTGATCAAAGGAACAGTTAACCAAGAAGATATTATAGTAATGAACATATATGCACCAAACTCTGGTGCACCCACTTTCATAAAGACAGTACTATAGGACTTTAAGACACAGATTAACCCCAACTCAGTAATAGTAGGGGACTCAAATACCTCAGTATCTACAGTAGACACGTCAACTGGACAAAGAATAAACATCTGAATTAAATGATATCATATATCAAATGGACCCAAAAGACAGCTACCAAATATTCCACCCAAGCACCAAAGAATTCGCTTTCTACTCAGCAGCCCCTGGACGTTTCTCTAAAATTGATCACTAGGGAACAAAACAAACCTTAACAAATACAAAAATGACATAATTCCATGCATTTTATCAGACCTCAGTGCAACAAAGCTTAATCTTAAAATCAAAAGAAGCTCTAGTAACTACATGAACTCATGGAGATTAAACAACATGCTCCTGAATGATGAATGGGTCAAAGAAGAAATTAAGAAATAAAAGTATTCTTGCAACTAAATGAAAAGGATAGTACAACACAAGAGAAACCTCTGGGACACTTTAAAAGCAGTCCTAAGAGGGAAGTTTATAGCTCTAAGTGCCCACATTAAAAAGTCAGAAAGAGCACAGTTAAATGATGTAACAGTGCAACTCAAAACTCTGGAAAGGCAAGAACAAATGAAACCCAAACCAGCAGATGAGAAGAAATTAATGGAATAGAAACAAAGAAAACAATACAAAGAATCAATGAATCTAAAAGCTGGTTCTTTGAAAAGATAGACAGACCCTTAGCCCAATTAACCCCCCCCCAAAAAAAAAATGAAAGCAAATCCAAATCAACAGAATCAGAGATGAAAGGGGAAACATCACAACAGACACCCAAAAGATCCAGAACATTTTAGGGAACACTTTAAAAACCTATACTCTATTAAATGTGAAAGCATAAAAGAAATAGATGAATATCTAAATTCATGGGAACCACCAAAGCTAAACCAAGAAGAGATCAACAGCTTAAACAGACCCATAACATATAAGAAAATTGAAACTGTGATACAAAGCCTCCTGACTAAAAAGCCCAGTCCCAGATGGATTCACAGCAGATTTCCACCAGACATTTAAAGATCTACAACCAACACTACTTAAATTATTCAAAAAGATAGAAATAGAGGGAGAACTCCCAAACTCCTCCTATTAAGCCAGTATCACTCTAATACCCAACCGAGGTAAAGACACAACCAAAACACTATGTGCCCATATCCTTAATGAACATAGATATAAAAATTCTCAACAAGATACTTACAAACCACATACATACAGACATAGGTCCTAGACTTTACCTTTTTTTGGACCATGTGAAGCCAAATTCTCCCCTGGGAGGCCCATGTACTCAGCTCCCAAGCCCTCTGTGAGGCTGCGCTGAGCTTCTCAGCTCCCATGCCCCAGGCTGTCTTTATGACCCACTGACAAAACTGACACAGTGCCCCTCTAAGTCACAGTTTGGGGGATAAGGGTATTTATTTGGGCTTGCCAACAAAATTTATGGTATTTGGGAGGGGGTCACTTACAAAGGCATGAACACCCATGGGCTCTTTCCCCTACAGGGCTGAGCTTCTGAGATCCATTTCTGCCAGCACCCCGCCATGATGGCGACTTCCTGCCTGTCTTTAGACCTGCTCTCTTATGCAGCTGAAGCTGACTGATTGGGTGGGAGGGTGACTGTCTCCCCTTCTGTCTACAGAGTCTCTTAGGGTTCAGTGCTAGTTATTTTGGAGGACACAACTATCCAACAGATCATATCATTGAAAACCAGCTTGAAGGTGAAACGCAGGCATTCCAATGAAACAGAAACAAGTGAGTGGCTTCATTTTACTGTCACTTAACAGTATGATGACAGGTAAAAGGACCAAAAGCAGAA
Source organism: Nannospalax galili (assembly GCF_000622305.1). Taxonomy (NCBI): domain Eukaryota; kingdom Metazoa; phylum Chordata; class Mammalia; order Rodentia; family Spalacidae; genus Nannospalax; species Nannospalax galili. Next base: position 3,449,297 of record NW_008333886.1, on the reverse strand, counting down.
AATAAGACAGAACACTGGAAGGAATTTGAAAATGAAGAGAGAAAAAACCTCTTGCTGTTTGTACCTAACATTTTAATCACAGTACTGAGCATGAAATTTGCATTTAATAGAGGGTTTTTTATTAGTGCTTCATAGGGACCTTTGGGAAGCACAACTTTATAATTTATTTTATATATTTACAGTCATTGATTATAGTTATGATTCTTGTACATAGGCTTAGTCATTCTTAATACATCCTTTTGTCTTTATAGAGGTTTTGAGTGCACCCTCAAGGTGCTGTTTACTGTAATACATGATCTTGATGGGCTGACATTAGCTCCACCTCATATTTTTCTGCCTCCGGGTAGACCTTCGTCCCAAGTCAATGCACTAGATTTTCATGTAGAAAGAACAATTCGCATGACATCACAAGGAATGAAAAGGAAAAGAAATATATAAAAATTAATATAATATAAAAGATAAACATTCCCAGCTCCTAACATCTCCCCACCTCATTTATAAACAAAGTTATTTTAGCATAAAATAGAAAAGAGGCCAGGCATGGTGGTGTACACCTTTGATCCCAGTACTTGGGAGGCAGAGGCAGGTGGATCTCTGTGAGATCAAGTCCAGCCTGATCTACATAGTGAGTTTCAGGTCAGCTGAGGCTACAGGGAGACTCTGTCTCAAAAAGATAAAAAAAAACAAAACAAAAAACAAAACAACAACAAAAGGCTTCCTTCTTTCTAGGAGATAAAACTTCCTATCAGAATAAAACATGACATAAAGACTGTGGTCACAATACATCTGCCAGTTACCCCTCCCCAGCTTCCCTTACATAGGAACAAAGCCAAATAAATATATTCAGTATATAAATATCCAGGATAAAATAGAACATACATCAAATGATCCGAATTAGAGATGTACAGAATCCATATGAAGAAGACTATAGACATTTACTAATCATATAAAACTATTAGTTGCCATCCCAGCTTATACTTGAATCGAAAGATCAAATAGTTTGAAGTTAATTGTTCATTTAAACATTGATAGAGTTAGAAACCTTGAACAAAACAAACGTGTTCTGCAGCACCGGTCAAAGAGGACAGAGAAGGTATTTTTTAGATCAGAAAACTTGTCTATGCCTGTAGCTAAGCTGGTAGAGTACTTGCCTAGCATACAGGAAGCCCTGGTTTGATATACACCACATGAAACCAGGCTTGGTGTTACATGCTTGTAATTTAAGCACTCAGGAAGTGAGGACAGGAAGATCTAAGTTCAAGGTGATCCTCAGCTACACAGCAAATTCAAGGCCATCCTGGGCCAGAGATATTGTCTCAAACAAAGTAACAAGCAACAAACAACAAAAAAGAAAGAAGACTCATTTACTGACCCTTTATTGACTTAAACACAGCCCAACAGAAATACAAGCCTCTTTTGGCTCTCAAGGGTTGTGTGGACAATAGTCTCTCAAATGGAGAAAGCTTAAAGATAGTGAAAGAGAGGAGAGGCCAGCTGCAAGGCTGAGGTCCCTACAGACTGAGTGAATGAAGGACACAGGATGAGAGGTTGGGATGGAAGTAGAACTAGCAGGCAGGCATAAATATCATTGATTACATTTAAACATTATTGCCTTCAGAACCAAGATCATCCTCACTTTCTAATATTGTTTCTGTGAGGATTCCAATCAGTGAACCCCTTTTGTCACTGACCAGCAATTCATGAATAAGTGTACTACAGGCTATTCATTCTTCTGTCCAAAGTGATACATCAAGTGTGATGTGTTGCCTCTGCTCATTGGGAGAATTTCCCTTCAGTACTGTGTCGAAGGCTACCCCTGAGTGGGGCTGAATATGACAGCAGCAGTTGCAATATATTGTGCAAACTCACGGGTGAACCAGTTGTGAGATTTCTCCTACTTCAGTTGAGTAGAGAGACCCTCCTAAGAGGTTGTCTGGGTTAGTTGGAGATGTGACTATAAATGAAACAGATGCTATATTGTATATTATATGATATATTTGTATCATCTGCTAACTAAACAGATGCTATATTATATATTATATGTATGTTTATTATTTATATATTTGTATCATCTGCCATATTGATATTTCCTAGTATCCAGACTATCTTGGGACCAATCCCAAATAATCAAATTCTATCACCTAATGAATTTTTCAGGACTGCACTGGCTGTTAATGGTTTAGTGGATTTAAAATGCCCAATTCATGATGGACAGTTTCAAATTCATTACAAGGGTTTTCTTCAAGGAGACCCAACAGCTCTTTGAACCAACAGACTAGGGATCTGTAAGTTCAGTTATGTTAGAAAGCTGGATGAAGACCTAGCATGTGACTGTCTTCTTTTCACCATTTCTTTTTTCTTTTCTTCTTTTTTCTTTGTCTTTTTGTATTTTTGACACAGTCTCCCTGTAGCCCCAGCTGGCCTGGAACTCGCTCTGTAGACCAGGCTGGCCTCAAACTCACAGAGATCCACCCACCTCTGCCTCCTGAGTGCTGGGATTAGAGGTGTGCATCACCATGCCCGACCATTTCTTTCTTAAAAATATTTTATCTACTATTTTTATTATGTGTTTGAGTGTTTTGCCTGAGTGTATTTTAGTACAATCATGTCATGCAATGCCTGTGGAGGTCAGAAACTGTGTCAGATCCTCTGGAACTGGAGTTACAGACAGTTGTTAGTTCCCATGTGGGTACTGAGACCTGAACCTTGGTCCTCTGGAAGAGCAGCCAGTACTCTTAACCACTGAGCCATTTCTCCATCCCCTCTTCATCACTTCTTGATAAAACAATACCCATTTGGTCATCTATCTCAACACTAAGAACGCCATAATCTCTGATCCATCACCACCTATACTGATGGATCTTGGTACTGTAAATACCACTCTAGACTTGATACTCTTTATAATACCTATGTCAAACATCCATCAACTCTCTGCTGTTATGGAATCTCATTATACCACTGTCAACATGGAAATGGACATGGTAGGATCCTAAAAGATGCTCTGTGAACTCCATTCTCTAGGAACAAGAACTATTGTTCTTCTTTGAGGTACAACCTCCTTACTCCATGGCAGACTCATTTCTGTACTATAAGGGATGTCGGACATCCCTTTGCCTTCTTATACAATCTAAAGATGGAGCCTGTGATTTCACATAATGAGTTCAACTCAAATGCTCAATTACCAATATCTGACATCTTCATTCTGTTTTCTTTAGACCATTTCCATACTCAATTTTCAAGAAATTCTCAGCAGCACATTAAGACCAGATTCAAGTGTTCTTGTCAGAATCCTGAATCCTTAGTGACAGAAAAGTGCTATACATAAAAATTCTCCTTTATCTATTTTTATATTCTGTCTACTCAACAAACCCACTTGAGATCACTTGATTCCTCCAAGTACCAATGGACGGCCATTTACAAGTCCTTCCCTGTATCAGCCAGTTCTCTTCAGAGTAGTGACTTGTTTCCCCTTAAGGCTGTGTGGGGACCAGGGATGTACTAACTTCGCTAGGCTCTGGAGAGAGTCTGATCAAGTTCTAGTTTCGATGCTACTATAAAGGTAATTTTTAGATGTGATTAGTTAACAGACATTGAGTAAAGTAGACTACCCTCCATACTGTACTTGGGATTCTGTACAAAAGTTTTAAGAGCGAGACTGAGTTTCCCTGAAACAGCAGGAATTTTTCTCAAGAGTGCAGCACCAAACCCTGAGTTTTCCTTCTGATGGGATTCAGAGTGAAGAGTTTAATAGCTGCAACAGGACTGACATTAATTCTTAACTGAATTCCAACCTCCCCACACTCCTATCACTCCCCGGTCCCTCAAGTGGAGGCACACATTCCTTTGGATGTCTTGCTCTTCCAGTTGCTCATTTCCAGAAAGAACATTCAAACCCAAGAAGGAGCATTCTAGCCAGGGATTTTGATCTTTCTATTTCTCAGTCTACATGCTTTCAAAGTAAAGTCTAACACAAGGCAGGAACTTGGTGCAAGTTTGTTATCTGGGAAGCAATTCTAGGGATCAGGCCTGAAGGGTAGAAAAGATCTATGGGAGAAGGAAAGGCCAGCACATGGGAATAGAGTTGCTCACTGCTGCAGGGGCTGACCCTCATTTCCATGTCAGCCCCTGAAGAACCTTAGCACATGTCTCCCAGAGCTCCTTGACCTGGCGATAGAGGCGACCCAACTGTGTGAAGCTTGGTTCTTCCTGTGGTCAAGGCTGTGTTCCACATTATGCACCCATGGGCACCAAGTATATTTATCGAGTCTGTAAAGAACCCTGAAACTTGTCCCAGAACTGTTTCATGGGTAAAATAACAAACTCAAATATTTTATTCTCTGACCACAGCCAACCTTTGGTAATTCAATCCTATCACTTCCATGATTTTGTTTTACTAAGTCTTTGATACCAACATTTGTGTTGTGTTATATGTTCACGGTGTGTGTATATGAGTATGTGAGTGCTTGTGCCTGTGTACAGCTATGTGGACATAGAGGAGGAGGTTGGGTGTCTCCATCATATTTGCTTGAGACAGGGTCTCACTGAACTTTGCATTTCAGGTAGAGTCTGGCAAGTTCTTGAGATCCCCCTGTCTCTCCCATCTAATGCTGGGGTAATAAACACAGACATATCTGCTTCTTTCTTTTTTTCCCATGGGTCCTGGGGATTCAAACTCAGGTCCTCATGCTTGTACAAGTACTCTTATGTACTGAGTGATTGCCTCAGCTTCAATTCTGAGATTTAATCCCATTTACAGTGCCCTAGCTGGTATCAGGCAGTTCAGTTCCTGTGTGGCCACTCAGTAGCTCTCTGACCTGGAGGAAGTTAAATTCTATGAGTCTCAATTTACTTGTCTATAAAATATGATAATAACAGTACCAACTTCATGGATTTGTTATGAGCATGAATTGAGATAATACATATAAAATACATATAAAGAATTTAACAGTATGTCTGATGCCTAGAAACCAAACAATAAATAATAGCTATTATAATTAAGGTGGTGGTTGTGGTAATGATGATGAATTTCGTCTAGCTGAGAGGCTACAGTCTGTAACTTTACCACCCTCTTACCTTTTGACCTTTGGTTTCTGTTGGATATGAAGAAACCACAAACATCACTTTACTGTCTCTTCATTTCAGCTAGACTATTGAGTAGTGCTAGACACAATTACCAAAACAGGACGGTGCTTCTGCTGCCCATGGTCCCTAGCTGGAGAACTCTGTTGTTTTTCATGTAGTGGTCACTGCAAAGACTTACCATGGGTGCTGACGTCTCTCTTATTTAGAAGTCAAGATCTCGTTTGCTCTGAGCAACTTTTGCTGCTACATACTTTGATGTCTCCACCCACCTCCCTTCGTATATTATCCAAGTCTAAGAATCTGGCATTGCTCTGCACCCTGCCTCCTCCACCTCCTCACCTTGATACATCAGAGCAATGAACCTGTCATTGCCTAATGTGCCGCTGTGAAGATCCTCCCTGAAAGCTCTAGAACCCAGCTGCCTCAGTGTGAACCCACGTTCCAATGCTTCCATTATATAGCAAGTCATTTAGCTCTTTAATTTCTCTCTTAACTATTATTCATTTGGAAAGTAATGCTTAACACACAGAGGGGTTGAGATGATTGAACAAGCTCATACCTGTAAAATGCTTAGAATGGGGCCTTGAATATAATAGTGACTGCATAAGAAATTGCCATTATCTCTCTCTCTCTCTCTCTCTCTCTCTCTCTCTCTCTCTCTCTCTCTCCATAACCCCAGTTGGCCTGGAGCTTGCTATGTAGACCAGGCTGGCCTGAATGTCATAGAGATCTTTCTGCCTCTGCTTTCTGAGTGTTGGGATTAAAGGCGAGCACCAACAGGCCCAGCTCTACTCTTCTTTATGTAGGGACATGCAGGATCTCCGTGGGAGGAAGAGTAAAAGGGCAGAGCCTCTCTTTCTACCTTCTGGCATCCAGATCTAGGCGACAGATTTGACAGTTCCAAGGACATTGATATTTGAGCAAGGGAAACTGAGGTGAGAGGAAAGCCTTGGATTTGGGGTGGCGGTGTCAAGTGTCCTATGGCAGTGTCCTAGTGCAGTGTCCAAGATGGATGGGCCCCATGGAAGGACTTTCACTGTGTTTTCTTAGGGTGAAGTCTCCCTGACCCCTCCAGTTTTGTGAACCTGGTTTGTTAGCTTTGCTATAGATTCTGTAATGTATCTAAAATTATTTCAATGAATTTCCTTTCTGCCTGGTTGGCTCTTGTCCGATTTTCTAATGGAATCTGGGAATCTTAAGATGTGCAGTGGTCACTGTAGATATATTTATTTATTAATTATTGTTTATCATTTATTTTAGATAGGATCTCATGAAAATGGAACTGGCCTTGAGCTCTAGATGCACCCGAAGAAGACCTTCAACTTGTGATCCTCTTGCCTTTACCTCCTGGGTTCTGAGGTTAGAGGCAGGCATCACTACCTTCTATTTTATATGGTATTGGGGACCAAACCCAGGACCTCATACAGCTAGGTGAGCACTCTATCAACTGAGCTACATCTCCAGCCTCCATTACGGCTTCTTGAAATTCTTTTTATCCTTTAGGGGATGTGATTTCTTTATTCCCACCCAAATTTTCCTCAGATTCACATTTCTCTATTGCTGTCAAACTTTTTCCTTTTGTTTTTGAGGGAGAGGTTCTCTTCACATAACCCAGTCAAACTCTGACTTCCCAAGTTCTAGGATTATCTGTCAGACTTTTCGTATTCTTTCTCTGTCCCCTTCTTAGGTTCCTTTTGGTCAATCTAAACACCCCCTCTGACAGAATTCATCCATGTCAGTCTTGAACTGCATCAACTTGAATATAAACAGTCCCGATACCTGATACCTACATTTCCATTTAAGCTTTCAGTGCTAAATTCCATGTGCAGTTCTTGACCTCTTTCACATCCTGACCTGGATGAGGAGACTGCCTCTTGAGTGGGTTCACATTGATGTCCTCTCTTGGAAAATAATACACGAGCCACATTTACACGGGCATCATCCTTAATTCTTTCCTTCTGTTCTCTCTTCTTGTAGTTATTGCTCTGTTAATGTCTCCTTTCTGTAGCTGAACATCTGGAAGACCTTCTAAACCTGTGCTGCCTTTTAATTATTTTTCCTTTTCTTTTCTTTTTTTTTTTTTTTTGAGACAGGGTCTTACTATGCAGCTGCAGATGGCCTGGATTTGCTGTATGTAGACTCATAGAAATCCACCTGCCTCTGCCTCCTGAGTGCTGGAATTAAAGGCCTGTGCCCCCACATCCTGCACTGCTTCTTAATGTGCACATCTGATGCTTCTCCTTTAGCAGATTCAGATTATCTGTATACTTTTTTTCATGTCACACAAAGTAATTCTGGTCAAATGATTTCGGTCTAAAATTGACTGAAAGACCTTTTTTGGTACCCTAACTACTAGGTATGGGATGCTACCACCGCAAAGGAGCTTACAAATGGTGCCTAGCTTACAAATGGTGCCTTCCTCTGAGATCTCAAGTCAACACCAGCAGGCATGCTTTACCAGCTTTGGATAGCTCAGCCTCACCTTGTCCCATCCACCTGCTAGATCCACATGTATAGACTTCACACAGGACACAGTATGCCTCGTTCCCCTGTTCACATGGAGAGCCTTCATCATTTTCTATAGTGTAAATCCCCTCACTGGATTGGAGTAGAATTAAGTTCTCAATAAGCTACTGTTTTATATTATACTGTTATATAATATTTAACACAAACCAGCAAATTATGAGGGGGACTATGTATATTAGAGCAACTCCGTGTCATATGCTAGAAAGTAATTGGGGAATTAAATTGTACATTGTTAGATCAACTTTAATAAACTCTAGCATATAACGTAGTTGTGTTTTTAACAAACCCAAAGCCTCTTTTATTTGGTTGTTTACATACGACAAATCAGCACCTTAAAACATTATTTAATTCTATTTACAGTCTCATTGATACTCATAATAATGTAGAAAGTGAATACTAGTTTAAAATTTGTAAAAAGAGTTGAGTGGAGAAACTATGAAGGGAAGGAAGGTTGTAAGAGTGCTAAGAGAGCTCCTGCACTTTTTACTTATTATTCTTATTACTGATTAGTAGTTACACACACTTATAAATGAATCTTAGCCATCTTCAGCTCCCTCTCCTCTGCTGCTGAAAGCCCCTGGTTTCCTGTTGCCTTTTTGTGTGTGACCCACAGAGTTTGCTTAGAGTTTCTTGCCTGAGCACGAGTGGGGGGTCATTAACAGGAGCATGAGCAACTTATCAGTGTCCACACCACTGAAGAAAATGCCTCCCCTCTCTCAACAATTTATTTTCTTGTTCTTTTTTAAATAAATTTTTGTTCTTTGTTTGGAGACAGGGTTTTTCTGTAGCCCCAGCTGGCCTGGAACTTGCTGTGTAGACCAGGCTGACCTCGATCTCACAGAGATCCTTCTGCCTCTGCCTCCTGAGTCCTGGGATTTAAGTTGTTGGGCGACACGCTACCACACCCAACAAATTTTAAAAGCCAATAGTCCCTCAAGGAGCATTGAGACCCTTCCCGATCCATGAAGAAATGCTGGTCAGACCAGTCTAGTTCAGATAAACTTTGGCTGCAGTGAGTCAGTGGCTGTCAGGTCCATGTCACTGTGTTGCACGTTCCCCCATCCTCTGGCTCTTCCGTTTTTTCCACCCTTTCCTCCTTGATGTTCCTGAGCCTTGGAGGGGTGATACAGTTGTCTCATTTATAACATCACTTATTTATTCTCAGCACTTTGGCCAGTTAGGGTTTCTGCATTAACCACTGCCCACTGTAGTAAGAAGTCTCTCTGATGAAGGCAGGAAGGCATCGTTAATCTATAGGTATAAACATGAGTATTTAGAAGCCAGTGTCACAGCATGTCCATTTAGCAAAATCACAGTAGTAGGTGTGATTCCCCAACCAGGGGCTATGATCAGGTTTGCAGTATTAGGCATGAATTCCCCCCTGTGGAGCGGGCCTAAATCCAATCAGAAAGCAGTTGCTAACCTTTCTAGCTGTCATGGAACTAGTGTATTTAAGGACACATCTTACCTGGCAAGTCATTCCTATAGCTTACAGGATTCACAGGTGGTAAGACTGTTGGTGAGAATTTTCCTCTACAGCCTGCCTAGCGTCTTCTGGCACTATGAAAGCCGGTCAGTGGAGAGGAAGCATCTGCTCGGCTCAGCTTTATTTCTCTATGTCCTGGGACCAATGTGTGCAGTGTCTTCAGCAACAGAAACTTACTATCAAGTTCTGGTGGAGAGTGAAAAGTGATGAAAAAGGTTGTATTGTTTTGGAGGCCTCTAGAACCTCCCTGACCAACAACTCATAGGGAGATAACCTAAATTCATTGTTTTGTTTTCATTTATTTTTATGACAGGGTCTCTCTGTAGCCCCAGCTGGCCTGGAGCTTGCTAGGTCTGGCTGACCTCCATCTCACAGAGATCCTTCTGCCTCTGGCCTCCTTAGTGCTGGGATTAAAGGCATACACCAGCATATCTGGATTTCTTTCTTTTTATTATTTTTATTGAATTTTTGTGTATTTCATACAGAGCATCTTAATCATCTTAATACCCCCTTTCCCATTGGCCCTCTCTCTTAGCTCCCCTCCACTGGAATTTATACATTCTGTCATTCGTGTTGAGGCCAATCATGTCAAGTTCATGTCCCCAGATGTCTCTCAGTGTAAGTTCATCCACTGAGGTGTAATCAGCCTATCTAGAGTTCCTCCCTTTAAAAAGATCAGTTCTTCCTTATCCTGCAGTAACCAGCTGCCAATAATTCTTTGACTAAGATTGGGGCTTGCTGTCCATTTCCACAGCTCTGCGCTGGGTTTTTTTTTCTATTTGAGTTTGCATGGGTCTTGTGCATGCCGACACCATTGCTGTAGATTCATGTGAGAAGGCTTCCAGGAGCCTGTAGGATTCTATTTGCATATGGTCATGCATCGACCTTGCCTCTTACAATCTTTCTGTCCACTCTAACACAATGGTCCCTGAGCCTTGGGTGACACCTGGATTTCTAAACATAAATATATTATAGTATAAAGTCAACTGATAGTTTTCTAAATTTGCAATAACAATTTATCATAAGTACATTATTTCATAATGTGGTGGCATGTAGCCAAGAAATAAAGATGCTCCAGAATTACAATGTGACCTAACCTACCAAGAATCCTAGCTTATCCAGTTCATAGTGGAACATCTACTTGACCATCCTAATATTGTGACTGACAGAAATTATATCTCCTTGCGGCTTGTTGCAGCTGTCCAGCATTCCCAGAGAATATCTCACATCATATCATGAGTAACTAGTTTGAGGGTCAGAACTCAAAATCTGAAGTATGGCTTTTCTCAAATATGTATTGCTTTCACATCATTGAAAAGTGGAAAATGGAAAGTTGATATCATAAACTGAGGCCATCTGCAGTAAATAGTTGAATATGGTTGCTTTTATATAGTTGAATAGTTGAATATAGTTGCTTCAAGGGGGTAAGAACTAGGATTTCTAGGATTTAGAAAATATAAAGCAATAATCTATGTTTTAAAAATTAGTATTTTTTCATATTTGCACACTGCTTTGATATGATGAAAAAGTCACAAAGGAAAAATAATACAGCCATAAAATTTATAATAGATTAAGAATGAGGAAGGTATCTTTAAAATGTACCTAGAGATGTAATGAGAAAATAACTTCCACCACAGGAAAGAAAAGATAGAGGCAGGAAAACAAACATTTCTTAAGTCTCTGCTCAATTCAAAGCAGAGAATTAAGATGTATAGGCAAAGATACCAACTTTGTAAATTGTGAAATAAGGGTTCTTTATATATTTTCTTAAATATATTATTTAAGAAATGATTTTTCAAACAGTATCAACCTCAAACTTTATTTTTCTATTGAAATTTATTCAAATTGAGTGTCTTTTTCTCTATTTTCACCCTGCCTTCTGTTTCTCTATTCAAAAATAAATACATGGAAAAAGCAGAAGGAACAGATTCACCCATTTGTAGTCATGAAAACATTAAAAAATTGCTTAGTTTTGCTACTTTTTCTTCTGAGAATCTCTAGACGTTCACGGTTTGGACAGTAGGCATGCCATGAGCTCACCGTGACTTCCTGGCTCTTATTTTAGGGTAGCTTTGTGTGGGCTTGCTGTTTATATAGAAGATCTCAGCCTTGGCAGCTCATCTAAATCAGTCTAAATCCCGTTAGAAGAATTGTTTTCTTTTGTGCATGACTTTCCTTGTGGAGATGTGACCGAAGTCTATTCACCCTGAGTAGGGTTCAGAGACAGAGCAAAGAGCTCCACCCAAGTCTGGCTTGGTGAACCAATGAGTTTAGTGAGGTTCCTTTCTTTAGTGGCGACTGTCAGGATACTGAATCACCAAAAAGCCTGTCCCAGTATGGATGATGACTCAAAAAAGCTGCGCCCCTCAGCTTCCTGCACAACTTATAGGCAGCTCCATTGAAGAGACTCTGCACTTCCCTGGTGTTTAGATCGTCTGCACCCAGATAAGAAATGCAAAGACACATGCCTCCAATCCTGGAGCTAGGGAGATGGAGATGTGAGGATCCCTGGGCCTTGCTGGCCAGCTGGTCTTTAATCAGCAAGCTCCAGGTTCAGTGAGAGACCTTGAATCAAAAAGTAAGATGGAGGAGTGGTTGAGGCCTCTACATGCACAACCATGCATGTGCATGCACATTCACACATCCCCAGGCACCCACACATACACAAACATGCACATACATAAAGCACACACAAAAGAATCTGACTCTGTAAGGCTGTGGCAGACCCAGGGAGTCTGTTCTGCTAATTACCCAGGTTTGGAACAGTGGCCTAGGCTGTCCCAGACAACCAAAAAACGAACTGGACTGGTCTGCTTTGTGCTAAATGACAAAATTTTCTCAAACTCACTTTAAATTTTATTTTTATTGTTTTATTTTATCGATGTATGTGCATATATTTAGTTTTTCCATTGATTCCTTTGAACATTCAGAATAAATCTGTGAGGTGTATTTTATCTACATGGTGTCACATTTAGACCATATGTAAACACAATGACTTGTGGTGTCTGTGATTACCTAAGCATTCTACACACCAAAACCACCTTTCGAGTGATATTTTGTGGGAAGAGCATTGTTTTCTGTATAATCTGCTACTTTTTTTTTCCAGTTCTCAATTTGGCATTCATATATGGCATTCTTAGAGTCTGACACCACTGCATACAGAATGCCAGGCAATCAAATGTTCTCTTAATATTCTTTGAGTCTTGCCTCAGGAACATCCCATCTTTCTCATTTGGGAGGGCGGGACTTCGTTCTGCTGATTGGCATTTCCAAGGGGCTCCACCCAATAACACTCCACACAAAGCTGCTGCTTTTCAGACAGGTGTCTGTCAACTAGGGATCAAATGACAACTACAGTGTGCAGCTGGGCTGGGTAGGGAGGAAGAACCCCTACACTAGTATAGTTAAATATTACACATGGCATCCTAACTCACCTATTTATGAACATTTGGCCTTCTAGAATCAGCATGCAATTCTAGAAATACAAAAGCACACATTTCTCTTTTAAGAAGGTAGACATGAAGTGGTTGACATAGAAGGCATTTCATGCTTAGGGATCAGATAGTCGAACGGAACATCATGGTCAAGAACAATGACTAAGCACAGTGGTCCATGAGGGCTTTCATTCTCTTTTTTTCACTATAATCCTCTGGTTTTACTCATAGATATTGCTCACTTATCACCCCAACCCTTCTGCTGAATTCTTTTTTTTTTTTGGCTTAGGTTCAACATGTATGTTTCTTCTGTGCTAATGCTATAGGAAAGTGTGTGTATGTATGTGAGCATGTATGTGTGAGTGTATATGTGTCTGTGTATATGTGTGTGTAAAGTTATTATTAGAGATAGATTATTCCAAAGTATTAGAACAGACCATTAGTTTATGTTGTTCAATGTTTAACAGTCATCTTTTTAGAAAAAAATTAAAAATTAGAGAAAAAAATCCGTCCTTCAGAATACTTTGATTTCTGTGCTGTGATTTTTAAAAAATGTTTCTATACTGCTTTTTAAAATTTTTATTTATCATTTTTGTTTTATGTGTTTGAGTGTATTGCCTGCATGTATATAAATGCACCCATGTTGTGCAATGCCTGCAGAGGTCAGAAGAGGGAGTTTGATTCCCCTGGAACTTAAGTTATGGACAGTGATCAGCCACCATGTGGGTGCTGGAAATTGAACCTGGGTCCTCTGCAAAAGTAGCCAGTGTTCTTAACCACTGAGCTATCGCAGGTATACAGGTATCACTGCATTCATTATCAATTAGGATGATCATCAATATTCTGTTTCTGTGTTGCAGGCTAGCTTTTTATATCAAAATAAAAATGTGAAAGATAGGGGACTGGAGAGATGGCTCAGCAGTTAAAAGCACTGGACCTGAGTTCGATTCCCAGCACCCACATGGTGGCCAAAAACCATCTATAACTCCAGTTCCAGGGGATCTGACAGCCTCTGACACCCTTTTCTGGCCTCTGCGGACATGGTACACACGTGGTGCACTTACATACATGCAGGCAAAACATTCGCGTAAAATAAAAAATAATAAGTAAATAAATTTTTAAATGCAAAAGATAACCTTATTGAAAAGATATACACTTAAGTTGGGCACGGTGACTCACTGCTGTAACCCGAGCACTTGAGAGGCTGAGGCAGGAGGATTACTGAGTAATTGAGACCAGCCTGGGCTACATAGTGAGAATTTATCTCTAAACACAGAAACAAACAAACACCAACAAAGAAGATATCATGCTCCCATGCTAGGACATGATGAAATGGTAACTTTTTTCCTAGTCTAATAGTGAGAGACATGAGACAAAGTTCAACAGGACTTGGGTTACCTATTCAACAGTCCTTAAAACTATGAGGGTCATTAAAACAAGGACCGTCTGAGAGACTGTTGTAACCAAGAGATGCCTAAATGGAATACAGTGTACTGGATGTGACCCTGGAACAGAACAAGAAAATTAGGTAAAGTCCAAGGAAATATGGGGGGAGATCTGCTAGGCTTTAGTCAACAAGGCTGTCTGGACATTGGTTCATTAATTCCATCAAATGCCCCACATCAGCTAAAGATGTTAATGGAAAAGAAAAAAAAAATCTGTTTTCTGAAAGCCATTCTTTGTATGAGACAAAGTTCTTTAAGCTCTGTTGTCACCCCGCAGCTTCTGATCGCTTCGTGAGTGAAGATAATTCTTGCACACTTACTGGTGTAAATTGCATTGACAGTGGCTCTTATTTTTGCCCTTCTCCTCCTCCTTCACATTCCCACGAGATCTCACAAGATCCTCCCTGTGATATAGTGAATCTAATAACAGCCCTGATCTCTTCTCCCATCACCTGGGACTACTTTCTCCCTACCCTGAACTCTCCTGGAATTTGTATACAATAGCTGCTACTTCCTTACTCAGGTGGTGCAATTTTTTCCTCATCAGTTTCTTTCCCTACACTGTGAATAGAAGCCATGTCTATGTCCTAAAGACTAGAACAGCTCGGGCTGCATAGGGAGGAGACACTAAGTGCCATTTGAGAGCATTTGAGATGACCCTTCACGGACAGGCGTCCTCTCTAATTCATTTTGCTCATTTACTTGTTCATATATCTTCCTGAGCTTTCCCTCATTCTAGAGTTTTCCATTCCTTCTGCAATCTAATCCCAAGCTGCTTGACAGTCCCCATTTAAAGGATATGCTCACCTCTTCCTTTACCTCAGCTTCATTTACAGTGAGGAGAACACTAATGATTTGTCTCTCTGTTTATTACTCTGTGTGTGTGTGCGCGCGCATGTGTGTGCGCGCGCGTGCGTGCATGCATATGTGCATGTGTGTGTTGCATATTGTGTGCATTTGCTGTGGTGGCCAGTCTTCAGACGCTAATACCAGGTGTCTTCCTCAGCTGTGGTCTACCTAGTGTTTGGCTCAGGGTCCCTCACTGAACCTGGAGCTCGCGTTTGGTGATACTGCTTGAGCATCAAGTTCCAAGGATCCTCTTGTTTTTATCAACTCAGTGCTAGGATTCCCAGCAGTTGATTTTTTACATGGGTGCTTGGGAACGCATGTCTTGATGCTTGGATGGCAAGTACTTTACTCAGTGAGCCGTCTCCCCTGCCCGTGTCCTTGTTCTAATGTCCTTTTAGTTTGTCTGAGCTCAGGGGTCTTATGCTTGTATTCTGCACAGAAAACTTGACCTTCATATCACTAACATGTAATGATTGTTTGGTTTCCTGAGTATGCCAGTGTACTCCAAATGCTGCAAACACTTCTATTCTAGAACATTTAACATGTGAGTACATATTGCCATGTTCCTTTTTTTCCCACACTCCTCCTCTCCCGCTTACGAATGCTGTGCTCATCTTCGGAAGATGATTGCTCTCTATTCATTTTGCTTTTCTCACATTTCCTTGAAGCATTCTAGACACAATAAACACTTGTTAATCAGTGGTAGGCTTGTTCTAGGCTAGCACTATCTGATGACTGGCCAGTTCCAACCTGAATCCAGACTCTGAAAATGGAATCTGGAAGTTTCTAACCTCAGCATTTTCTAGACTCGTATTCCCTGAACTATGGCAACATAGGAGGATGGTCTGTTACCAACTGATTGCAGAAGCATCACATCATAGTGATAATTGGAGGACAGTGGCTAATTGAGGCTATTTCATACAGGGTGTATACTTTAATGAATGTAGTTTCTTTTATTTAATGGTAATCACTCTTAATCCACGTACACAAAAGGAACTATAGTTAACACAACTATAAAATGGAGAGGTGTGTTCTCAACGTAGCTTATTCTAAAAATATTTCTGGGTTACTATGTTCTTTTTATTTTTCATTTCATATGGAGTTTATATATCATGCAGTGTATGTGTAAGTTTAAAGTTTGTAGATACCTTATTAATGAAAGGGAGATAGAGATGTGTAAGAAAATATTCCTTTCTAATGGATGTTTTACATATTTGTCATGTGACAGAACTGTGTCTGTTAAAGACTTGAGGGTGCTTGCTATTTTTATTGAAATTAACCAAGAGAGTGCAGAATTTAGAAATCTCAATATCTTTAGAAGATAAACCAGCCTAACATCCCGTTGTGAAATCCCTTATCTTACAACATTCTTATCTCACAGCATTGATTTTCTGCTTTTCATCAACTTACCAGTTGAGCCAGTGAGCCAGATCTACCATGTTGTAAGTGAAGACCTGAATCCAGGCTCTATCAAAGACTGATATAGTAAATTTGGGAAAATCCTTTTTCTCCTAAATGAATTCTCTCAATTCACAAACAGAAGATTAATTTATCTGGTGTGCGCGTGTCTTTTTTTTTCTTTACAATAAAGGGGAAGAATTAAATATAAGCATAAAATCCCTCTCAAATTCAGCATAATAAGATGAGCCAGACATGCAAAAATCCCCATAAATTCTTTGTGCCCCATTCCTTAGTCTAGTGCCTGGTCTGCAGTTATGTTTGCTGCGAATGTGTGAACTTTCCCTTCTCATTGGCAAACCCATCTCCTAATCTCAGCGACAGAGGAAATCTCAGTGTCCCCGCCCCCCGAGGAGCAAAGTGTGGGAATGGTGATAGAGCAGCACATTCCCTGTCATTCAAAATACTCAGTTCAAAGTAGCACCAGGGGACTTTGGGAAGAAATACGTGACACGCCTTCCACAAAGCTGGTAAAATACCAGGAGAGTCCACAGAGCAGTCCAGGCTAAACTGGAGTCATGCGTATCTTTATCACTATGCTTGAGAACTTGCTTTTGTCTTAGAAGCAGGTAGGCGTGCTACACGTCATCAAAGCATGGGCAGAAAGGCTCAGAAATGCCTCAGACACAAGAAGGAGATGTTCATCTAAACCACACAACCTGCAATTTTTTTCTGTCTGTACAGGGGAAAATTTTGTTTGACTTGCTGAATAAGTTCAGGTTCTTGTTTTTAATTTTCTGATTATTTTCTATTACACAATAAATAGTGGTCTTTCATGACCATTGGAAATACTGGCAAAGTTACCCTTCAGGCTTACCTGGAACCCTTCAAATGAAGAACTGAATCAATGCTATTACAACCTACTTGTTTAATGAACTTTAGACAAGATCAAATTCTTAAAGATGTTTCAGAAACCAATCAACAAACATTTATTTTTATTACACCAAAAACCAGCTATAGAAGTCTTAAGGAATGAATTTTATTATTTATTTTTAGAACTTAATATGGATTTTATTTTAGAAAGTTCAATAGCAAAGACATTATACATGATTCCTTTCAATATGGATTGCATTTCCTGTAGAAATGACATTTGCATTTCAATATAGCCCTCAAATCAGTTTATAAAGCTGTAGGTGAATGTTGTGGTTGTTGCTGAAAAAAAGAAACCAATCATTTCTCAGAGGCTTGCAATTATCTTATGAGACAAAAATACTATTTTGCTCTTATCAAATAAAACTCACAAAAATACAATAAAGTGATACAATTAAAAGGAGTAGTAATTTTCTCATCTCAAAAAAAGCTTCATGGAAGACAGAGTTTTAATTAACTTTTTTTGATTCATTTACAATTTTTATTTTTTCATGTTAATTAATTAGTTTGTGTGTGTGTGTATGTGTGTGTGTGTGTGTGTGTGTGTGTGTGTGTTATGCATGTACCAAGGGGCATGTGTGGAGGTCAGAGGACAACTTGTGTAGTTTGGTTCTCTCCTTATACCATGTGGGACCTTGGATGGAATTTAGGTCATCAGTTTGGTTGCAGGGCCTTAATCCGCTGAGCCATCACACCGGCCCTGGCTTCATTCTAAGTGTACTAATTTCTTTACATTTCCAAACATGTGCCAGCACATTAAAAGTATAAAATACATAGAGGAGAGGAAATGTGTTGACAGCCACAGGAATGTGCTCAATACCACGACTCAAAAAATTCAAATTGTAATTTCTTGCATATTAAAATAGTAAGCTTTTAAACTGAAATGGTAATATCCAATCCTTCTTGGAATACTTAATGCTGCATTCGCTGTCAGGAAGACTAGAACTTGATAATGCTGCTTTGTGAGCCAAGTTAACTTTTTATAGCAAGAGCTACTAAATCTCTTCTCCTTATTGAACTCTAGCGCAAAAAATAAGGCCAAGATTTTTAAAATATAATTTTTGTATGAAGATAATCTTTATAATAAGGAAGTAGTGAGAATTGGGAATTTGGACTTAAGTGTTTACTATTAAGAAGTTAAATAAGTTGTGATATGTTTACTTGAATGTTATGATAGTAACTAACATGTCTACGCAAGCTTTGTCATGGTGATAGTTACTAACATGATGTCTCCACCAGCTTTGTCATGATAGTCACTAGCGTGGTCACTGGGCTTGTCATGATTCTACACGTATATCATGTCATAAGAGATTTTATTCTGTTTAGTGCAAAAACATACAGAAAAATTACATTTATAGAACAAGAGCAGTAATGTTAAAATTTCTCAGCCGTTAAGAGCACTGACTGCTTTTGCAGAGGACCTGGGTTTGATTCCTAGCACCTACATGGTGGCCATGAACCATCCTTAACTCCAGTTCCAGGGGACTCCGAAGTCCTCTTCTGACCTCCACAGCATTGCACGACATGGGTGCACTCACATACATGCAGGCAATATACTCATACACATAAAATTAAAAAGTATTAAATTAAAAA
>NW_008333886.1:3428480-3430324 GCF_000622305.1 Nannospalax galili | reverse complement strand
TAGCAGACAATTTCCATGAAGAGGAAGAAAATTTCTTCATTTCTGTGCATTAGTAAAATGGGTACTGCTTAGAATATGGATTGTGTTAGTAAACAAACAATGAATAATTGACTGATATTGCTGAAATCGCAATAAAGAAAAAGCTGGTTCAGCAAAGGACTGTAGAATTGCTGGTCTAGCCACCACTACTCTTTCTCTACTTGTGTCCGTGATCGTCTTTGGGAAGTGAGTTTTCCATCATTTTTGCCCATGTGGTTTGGCCCAGCCCCATCATTTAAGTTGACATTGAAGTTTCAAAGTGGAAGAACTGTGTTTTGCTCTCACTCGTAGGAACAAGACATGCCCTTTCCACAATGAATTGCTACGCCAAAGGACTGTAAGCTTGCAGAGTCTGTGGCCATCTTTCCCTCTGAAATGGGAAAGTTGGGTAACAATATCAGTACACAGAACCAGGGCTGGTCAATGGATAGGACCTATTTCTGATTCCAAGGTATTCCCAGACTTAAGGTTATGTGGCCTAACATCCGCGGTAATATTGTTTTGTTTCTCTCGAGACAGTTTGAGTGAAGTGTGAATGGTAAATAGAAGCAGCTCTAAATTATCCAGGCCTGTGTGCTGACATTTCTCTTCTCAGGCCTTTCAACAGTTTTAATAATAATGGGGAGTGGTCACTCCATGTAAAGTTAATCAGTAATCTGTGTAAACTCCCTTAAGGCATCATTCCTAATAATTTTAAAGCACATACCTTACTTCTAAATTGTAATAACCTTTTACCCAGATAATTTCTGAGTCCAATGGACTTGAAGGGGCTTTCCTCTTTGAGCAGGGTTATCGTCTCATGTTGAAAAATCAATATTGCATAATATGATAACATAGAAGATAAACTAATAGCAGAAAGAGTCCATCTATAATTAAAAATACAATTTCAGATATTCAGTTGTGAAGGCCACCAAAGAAAATAATAATCAGAAGAAATAACAGAAAATGATTAAAAGTAATGTTTGGAGTACACTGAACTCACAGAAACCAGGATGTTGCTTTTGACAGCCAGGGTTCCTCTCTTCCTTTGTTTATACATTTTTTTCTCATAAGATTGTGTCCCCTTTTTCCTCACCCCACAGTTTGGTTACAATCAGTCATATGTATTTGACACAAAGTGCCTTGTTTTAGGTTAATCCACACCGCATTTCTATTCTGGTCACCTGACAGATATCATAGTTCTGTTTATAAACAGCCGTTTTAAGGTCTTGCATTTATTCACAACCTTCTGTTCCTACAAGTTGGACACATGCAACAAATTTTTATGAATTTGTTACTGTATCTCCATAAAACACACTATTTGAATTCATGGATAACTGTCCTGTCTTGATAGACCCTAAGCTAAAGACTAAAGAAATACATGAACCATGTGGGTTTTTATATTTGAAATTTTCTTTTTATGACCATAAGTTTGTGGTGAAGGACAGATCACACAGTACATACATATGTAAAACAAACTCTTCTATTTAGTCTCCAATCTAAGAATTTAAGATCTATTATTCATTAATGTTTTTAAGTGTCAAGATATTTAATCTTTACCATAGTATCCTTAGCCCTATCTTCTAGACTTTTGTGCATCCCCCCAAAATGTACTTATTTTGGTGTCACAAGTTTTCTAGTCTTCTTTTTTCTCCTAGCAGGATACAGAGCATAGAATGGGAATCCTTCAATATTTGTCCAATGAATACATTTGTTTGGACGGTTTTAGGTAGCCTCAACAAACAAGTAACAAAAATACAAACAAGAGCAGCACTTTGGTAGTAGACAGACATAGGTTCAACTGCCATTTATTTATTATTTATTTA
>NW_008333886.1:3418788-3428416 GCF_000622305.1 Nannospalax galili | reverse complement strand
ATTTATTTATTATTTATTTATTTATTTATTTATTTATTTATTTATTTATTTATTATTTAGACAGGGTCTCATATCCTAGGCCAACTTTCAACTTTCTGTGTAGCCATGAATGCTTTTGCATTTCTAATCCTCTTACATCCACCTCCTAAGTGCTGAGATTACAGGCTTGCATCACCATGCCTCGCTAATATAGGTCTGGGGATCGAAGTCAGGACACAGTGTATGCAATGTCTCCAGCCCACTTCCCCATGTTTTGTCTGTGAACACAGGGATGATGAGTTTTTACTTTCCAATGGTTGCATCATTTGCTAAAAGGAGTCCTCCTCAGTCTGTTGGGAACATTCACTTAAATGCCTGATGTAACTCTTCGTTCAAGCAGGTATCTCACTAATATGAATGTAATTCCCTTCATATCCCTAAAATTAAGTAAGTAAAACTTGGAAATATTTATCCACCTCCCCCAACCTCCATCATTGCCACGGAATACAATTAATACTGACTACGCCGAGTTATAACAGCGGAAGAGATACTGAAGCCTTCTTTGCCAGTCATTAATGTTTACCAAACCTAAGCACAGTGGCATCACTGCACTAGTAAACTAGGGCATTTATCAAGATATATTTGATACTACTTGTCTTGCACAACTAATCAGGGTGAATGGAATGATTTTAATGAGATTTAGTCTTCTAGATTGTAGTTGTCCTGCGGGGGGTGGGGGTGGGGGTTGGGGTAATAAAAAATAAGGTTTCCAGTATAACACAAAGAAAACAATAAGAAAATTACATCCTACCTACTTCTTTATCACTGTACTTTTATGAGGTTGGTGCAGTCTGGAATGTTCTCGGTAATGTCTAGAGGACTAAATCCTAGGAGACAGAAAATGACGGGGTGGACCAGTACCCCGCAGCCTCCCTCTGTCACTGGAATGTCAGCTCTTTGGCAAAGCTGCCCCTGCTCCACAGCGTAGACTACACCTAAATGCTTAGATGGGGAGATAGCTTTGGATGAATGTGATTGCACAAGCTCTTGTCCTCCGATTTGCCAATGGCACCCAGGGAGGCATCACTTTTTTGCATGGAGTTTTTGTACCATTCCTGTTTGCACCCGGGGGGCAAGGCAGGTTAATAAGGCCAAGAGGAGGGTTGGCCGTGGGAGGGCATAATAACTGGGAGGACTTCACAGCTTCAACCTGGGGGGAAAGGGAGGAGGGCTGAGGATGGAGGGTGTTGTCTCCTGCTTCTGCCTATGTGTTAAGTGGCAGGAGAAATTTTGAAAGCTGCTGTGAGGAGGAGCTAGTCGCTGGGTATGGGGTGCTTTGTACCTCTCTCTCTCCACTTGTAGGAAACCCTCTTTCCATCCACAGGTAATTGGAGTGGAAGGAGGGAGGCTGGTCAGGGAAGAGGGAAAGCCATTCTGTCGCTCCTCCTCCTGTAGCTTATCACTGGCCTCCTGACTCTCTTCCAAAGCCAGCTCAGCTGTGCCAAGGTGGCCGCAGAACATCCTGACAAGGGCCAGCACCTGCCTAGCCGCCCTGTGCATCCCAGGCGGCCACATTAGCTGCTCACCACCCCTGGCCAGTAGGACCGCTTCTGATGGCTGTGGCCTCGGCTGTCCCAGGGAGCACCTTCTCTAAGCAGCTCCTTTTCGCTCTCCTGGTGAGTAACATGCAAAGGATTAGGCATGCGCCGACTGGCTTCTCCTTGCCAGTTTGGGCTTGAAACAGGGACAAAGGAAGAAGGAAAGGCAGGGAGGACAGACAGAGGAAAATAAAAGCTGATCTGTGAAAACTTCAGGGAAGAGCTGAGAGGTTTGTGCCGCAGGAGGGGAGGAGTTAGCTTACCCTTCAAGAGCCCATGCCAAAACATTAACATCCTTCAAGGGAATCTCTTGTTCAGTCTTGCTGTGGTATTTTTTTTTTTTTCCTGAGGAGAAGAGGAATAGATTGACTTTAGTTTTTGTTTTTGGGGGGCTTTTTTTTTTTTTTTTGGCACTTGACCCAGCTACCAGTCACTTACAAAGCTCATGTGTTTAACATGCTGTTCCATTGAGCAGAGAGAAGAGAAAATGATTCTGGATGAAGATATGAATTACCCAAGACTTTCTTCATTTACTCAGGAAGATCTAAAAGATGGACAGAACTTTCAGTGTGAGGAACCAGTGTAGCTCAACAAAAGGAATGGGATTACTTGGAGTTGCCATGAGCTTGCCTCCCACTTGGTTTTTAACAGCTTCTTGTTTATAAGATGCTGTTTGTTTTTCCTTTGATGGGAAGAGTTTTTCATATCTATCCAAAAATCCAGAGTTGTGACTTTCTTGGTTTTAAAAAAACTTTTTATTTTACCAAAGTATTTGAGTTATATTTTCAGAATTTGAAGATTTTTGTGAATGGGCACAACTATTTTCTCCATATAAATAATGCTTAATGTAGGATTGATGGTCGACCTATTATCCTTTGGATGAGATCTGGTCTTGAGGAGAACTCAGAGACCACTTGGAGTTAGTATGGAGTAAAAATGAGTTTAGACCTAGATTTATCTCGCTTTTGGTCCCTGCCCTGCCCAATAGCCTTTGGTTCATCCTGTGCTCTTTCATCCTTGATCACCATACTGACTAGGAAGGTCACAACTCCTTTGAAGTCACTTAACTCCTGAGTTAAGAGGAGACCGTGGGGCTGCGGATGCTGGAAGCTTCCATTGTGTCTGCCTACAGAAGGGTCATTCCTGGGGTGGGGTCTAGGACAGGGAGGAAAGAACATGAGAACAGGACTGAGAATGTCAATACATCATATGAAAATGTATACACCTATATACATATAAGCGTATGTATATGTATATAGGTGTGTGTATATATGAATCTATTTTGAATTACAATATGATTTCCACTATACACATCTAGACACAACTAATAGAAGTTTTGCCATCAGAAAATTCTTGAAATATATATTAGTGCATTTCTTGGCATTAAGGATGAAGATATTTTTACAAAGTCAAATAAGCAAGAATATCTTATGTTTTTATAAGTGGTTATTTAAATGAAAGCTGCATGCAAATGTGACCTATAAAAATCCAGATTTTCACATTATATGCCTAACAGATTTATAAAATTACAGTCTATTTTAGGGTACTACAATATATCCAGTAGACTTGAATTAGAAAAGATGCAGATGTCTAATATGAATGCTAATGCCCTTTCTTTCCTCTGTTCCATAACTCCAGAAATATGTCTGGAGAAAATCTGATCACAAAATTGACCTGAGTGATTCTGGGAAATATAACTGTGATCTATTTTTTAATAATCAGCATGAAGTTATTTTGATAAAGAGAAAACAAATAAGCGTAAAGTACCAAAAATATTTTGAACTTATAGCATTCTTTGAGCTAATAATTTTTATTTTCAGATGGTTTATCTTATTTGAAATACCTAACTTAAAAAAATAGTTATGACTTGAATACTGTTTAAAATTTTTGCCTACTGAACACTAAATTTTAAAGTGCATTTCTTTTTAGGCTAATTGTGTGATTTGAAAACACAGATTTTGAAGTTGAGTTTTTGACAAGTCAGTTTGAAAAGTGACTTAACAACAGTGGATATCCATAGGCTTTTTTTTTTCTTTTTTTTTGAGACAAGATCTCACTATATAGCTCTGGCTGACCTGGAACTTACTATGTAAACCAGAACTCACAGAGACTCGCCTCCTGAGTGCTGGGATTCAAAGTGTGTGTCACCATGCTCTGCAATAAGCATTTATTTTATGATGCTAAAAACAGCTTCCAATATCTTCTCAGTTCCTCAGCAGTACCCTCAAATAATTCAAGTGGTGATTGAGCAATTAGTGCAAGTATGTTGCTACTGAATCCTAGAATTAGGTACTTTCTTCAGGCTAAAGAATCCGTGACATTTATGGATAGTGTTGGTGGCAATAAACTGCATAAAGTCAATGGATTGTAGTATATTTTGTAGTAATTATACAACAATGGTGTAGATCCTGGGAACTGTTCACATCAAGTGACTGGTTTTTCTAAAGCCAGTTTCCTTTGCTGATCACTTTCTAAACTGAACTGGTTGTGAATGGAAAGATTAAGTTTCATTTGTTTCCAAAACTGGTAATAGTTTTATCAATAAGACAAAACTTTGATGTGTAAAGGATGTGATCAAATGTAATTCTTGATTTTGTTCTTTTTGAGGTTCTGGTATTATTTTGTGATGCTTGTCGGAAAGTTTCTCTTCAAGTTCCCTCTCATCTGAAGGCTGAGACACTTGTAGGCAAAGGTGAGATTCTCTGTTGAGAGGTTCATAGCTCTACACACTGCAGTCAGCCTCAGGCTGTGCCTGTACACTACGGAATGAAAGCTATATGGCTGCCAGTTGGCATTAATGACCGTGCAGTGAGAAGTCGCTTCCTTTTATTCACGGTGGTTAACAATACTTAAAATGCCAAATTTGGTTAAGTACCTTTCTTGCCCGAAAAATTAATAAACATCAGAAAATGGACAAAGCTGTCTTAGTTCAAGCCAAACCAGGCACCAAAGCTGAAGCAGACTGACAGTCCTGCTAACACATCTGCTGCCCAGATCCAGGGCCAAGTGTCTTTACTTGATGAAATGTGAAACAAAGATGTCAAAATTTAAATGCTCTAAGTAGAATTTGTCCCTGTGGTTGGTAATAATAAACAAGTGTTCACCAAGAATTTATATGGTTATTTTACAGAACAGCTTATGAAAGTCAAATAAAATCTCGGTGGATTTTGCTAGCACTGACACCAATTCACATTAAGCACTGAGGTTATTAAACTTCAAAAAGATACTATATGAAGATTATCTTCAGTATTAGTGAGAAATGTTGCACAAGAATAGACTAGACTTTTTACTTAGTGCAACATAATTTTTAACTCATTGTCAAATGAGTTTTGATGTAATCTCAGAATCTGACATCACATGATAAATGCAGTATAAAACAATTTATTGATAAATCAGCAATGTGTTACAAAACTTTAAATTTATATATACTTCCAGATACTTCTTGATTTATGACAGGGTTACAGCCTATTAAACACATTGTAAGTTGAAAGTGTTGTAAGTGAAAAGTGCATTCAACATACCTAATTTACTAAGTCTCTCAATTTAGCAGACTTAGCAATACAACTATCCACCGCAGGGTTTCAGATATTGTCCCATACCATCTCCCCACCTCAGGATCACTAAAAGCAGCTCCTTACCCTGGCCATCATTAGGAGGCAGGGTCTTACCATATCTCTAGTTTTAGTAAAGATCAGCATTAAAACCCTAAATTCAAAGTCAGTTCCTCCTGATTGTGAGTCACTTTCACACTCTCATAAAGTCCATCCATGCAAGTCAAGGACCATCTATCTGTGCACATAAACTAAAAACTAGGTAGAACAGAAGTAAGCTAAATCCAATGAAAGCAGGAAGTAGTTCATTTCTTAATTCATGAGGAAAGTCATGGTAGGGGTTTGGTTGGGAGTGCTGGCCTTGGCTGTATGAGGTTCTGGGTTCAATCCCCAGCACCATCAGAAAGAGGGAAAGGGAGGAAGGAGGGAGGAGGGAAGAAGGGAGGGAGAGAGAAAGGGAGGGAGGAGAAAAGAAAGGGAACTATGACCCCACTAATTCAAAGATTTCATTTTCACAGCCCCTAAGTTTTAGAACAGCGGGTGCTGGGTCTCCCACTCTCTCTCTTCTTCTTGTCTTAACTCCCTGGGTTACTCCTGTAAGACTTATTTCCTTCCTGTTTAACTTGACAAATTGCTATGAAATGTCTTCACTGCAGTGAATCTGGAGGAGTGTCTCAAGTCAGCCAGCCTAGTCCTGTCCAGCGACCCGGCCTTTAGAATTCTAGAAGATGGCACCATTTACACAACCCATGACCTACTTTTATCCTCTGAAAAGAAGAATTTCTCCATTTTACTCTCAGACAGTCAGAGGCAGGAGCAAAAGGAAATAGACATTGTGCTGTCAGCGAGAGACAAAAAGGTAAACCGGGCGAGGATGGAACGCCTTCTTTTCACGCTTGAGAACCAGACTGTTAAAGAGAGAGTTGTTTACACAGTTACATATTGATGACGAGGGTAGCCAAGGAGTGGGGTCAGAGTATCAAAGCTTTCAGATAGTGTTTTGAGGTGTGGCAGGAAGGACAGCCAATCTGCAGAACTAACTGTGGACTTGTGGCTCTCGTAACAGAGACCGGCTATCATCTTAGGAAACTCTAAGAGGTCCCTGTATGCAGCTTGTGATCAGGCTGCTTGATGGGTCTGAGTGTCCTCACCCTAAGTTCATTTTCTGGCACTGAAGGGTGATGAACCCTCGGAGGGAGAAGGTTGCTGGATTTTACACCTCACTTTAAATAACAGCATAGTGAGTTTAGTCTCATAAAGTTATTTATTAACTGACTCAATTTGTATATTTCCCAACTAAACTTCTTTTGATTACAAGCACTTCTTTTAACTGAGTTTGATGTATGTTTCATTCTTATAAAGCATTCTTTTTATCCCAGTTGTGAAGGATCATCACATTGCATAAAGCCTGTTTGAATAGACTCTGTGCTGTGACTATATGGAGGCACACAAATGCTTGCACTGTAGACAGAGCTTCAACAGACTTTAGTTGCTCCATTCTTTATGAAATAAAATCAATTCTTAAATATTCTCTAATGGCTAATCTATAATTGAGGGGGTCTGTAGCTTCTCAAGGACATTTATCCCAATATCCAACCTATTTCTGATTGCTGATTGGTTACATCAGGGAATACATGCAGTGTGAGCATGTGTTATTACTGAAAAAACAAAATGCTCTGGAGATTACCCATGGTATTAACATGCAGCAATCTCACTTATTTCCTCCATGTTGAAGTTATGTACAAGTCACAGTTCCAAGAACGCTAATCAATGCTCTATTTCTTAATTTCTCATCAAATGTAGGTTCTGATGAAGAGGCATACCAAAGACCAAGTCCACAGGCGCAGTAAGAGGAGGTGGGCTCCTATTCCTTGTTCACTGATGGAGAATTCACTAGGCCCATTTCCACAACACATTCAGCAGGTATGTTCTGTGATGTTCGGTTCATGTGTCATTGAACTTTCCAATTTGAAGGGTGTACATAGGGCTGGGGATGTAGCTCCGTGCCAGAGAGTTTTCCTAGGAGGCACGAGATCCTAAATTCTATTGCAGAAAATAAATAAATAAAGCACATTATATTGAATTAGGGGCTTATTAATAGCTTTACTAGCATCTATTTTCCACAGCTAGAAACATATGGGGACAGCCCAATAGGTTTTACCATTTACCTCCAGAAATAATATTTGTATTTAACACTTAGAACTAAAATTTATAGTTTGAATTTCTTCTGTCCTTTAATTTGACTCAGAATTCACCCAAATACTGTGCTAGGATTTAATTTTTATCCTTTTAAGTTTTTTAACGTTTCATTTATTTATCTGTTGGGGGCACACATTTGGAGGTCAGAGCACAGCTAAAGGAGGTCGGGTCTCTTCTAGCATGTGGGTTCCAGGAATCGAATTCAGGTCCTCATATTTGGAAGCAATCACATTTCCCTGCTAAGCTCTTTGCTAGACTGTTAGCGCTCATTTACAAATCTACAGATTTTGCACAGCTCAGTTCTGTTTTAAATTAGTACTTACCTCTAAAACCTGTCCCCTTTTTCTGCTTTCCAGGTGAGGTTGACTCATTGGTACACAGCTGGACTGGAACTGTAGGGCAGTTTTGGAAAAATTAAAGTTTTGAAGAATAAACTGTAAGAAAAATTGTATTTCTTTAGCAGAAAATCATACAGTTTTCAATCCCAAATAATCCAAAATCACTGTAAACTTTTCTGTATTCTCAATATAGGAACAAGTGGCTAGAGATTATAAAGGCATGTTACTCTGCAAATTTTATAGCTCAGCACGTATGATAATAAAACATTTAGGATCAAACAAGGGACAGAGTCTGTAGCTTTACACATTGCAGATGCAAATAAGACTGAACGATGTGGGAGATGCTGGGCACAGAAACAGAGGAAAGAGAGCAAGTGATGGGCTGGAGAGATGGCTCAGTGGCTAAGAGCACTGACTGCTATTGCAGAAGACATGGGTTCAATTCCTAGCATCCACATGGTGGCTAACAACCATCAATAATTCTAGTTCTAGGGGATCCAATGCCCTCTTTTGGCTTCCGTGGTCATTCCATGTATTGTGCACATACATACATGCAGACAAAACACTCATACACATAAAATAAAAATAAATAAATAAAATAATAAGAGCAAGTGACAGAAAAACAAATTGTCACAAGAGGCTCCGTTAAGATATCTGTCATGATGTCTTCGTTCTTTCTCCAAATTATGCCTTGTTGTTATAGATCCAATCTGATGCTGCCCAGAATTATACCATCTTTTACTCCATCAGTGGACCAGGAGTGGACAAAGAGCCCTTCAACTTGTTCTATATAGAAAAAGATACCGGGGATATCTACTGTACACGCAGCATTGACCGTGAGCAATATGACCAGTTTTTGGTAAGAGTACTGAAATATTTAATCAATATTAGATCATTATTATTCATCTAATACTTTAAACATTTTTTGCAAATATTAGTGTCAAATATTTCATTTAGTATTTAGAATATTATTAATATTTAATATGAACTTTGAATTTCCATTGGTAGAGTTCATAAAGAGAAATAAATACAATAAGGGAAGTTTAAGTGTGTGTAAGGAGCATCCTGAAAATATAATGACATGATTTTAAAAGGAAGATTTTTATCTGTAAAAATCTGGAAAGAAACTTTTATTGAGTTCAAAGTTTTCTGTAACAAAATGCCTCAATTATTGTCAGCCTTGCCTCTATGTTGTAAAACACATGAGCTCTAAAAAATCAAGATAAATAAAACTGGTACTTGGCCCATGCCCAAGAAGTCTGAGCCAGGCTTGGTCATCCACAGGCTGCTGAATGTGGCTCTTGCTGGTTGAAGCCGCTCTGTCAGGTTTTGTACGGCATATGCTTCTTTTCTCTCCCTCTCTCTTTTCTTCAGAAATTCAATCCTCGAGTACCATTTTATTTTCTTAGCAATCTAGAAGTTATTTACCAATCCATCTCACTCTTCTACCTGAAGAAAAAAATTCACATATCTCCTTAGCATTGTAACATTTAATCTGATGTACAAGAGGAATTCACATTGGTTTTAGGGCATGATGGTGAATGATACTAATTAAATTCTTACTATCTGGAATTGTGAGGGACAAGTGAGGGTGACGAGCGAGCTTAATAGAAAGAAGATAATCTAGAGAATAGTCTTAGGAGACATCTGAAAGTTTAGCAGGAATTGGTGACCACATAAAGTCAACTGTGAAAGAAGTTACTGTTTGGGGAGGAGGCATAGAGAGTTTCCAGGAAGATGCATCTGTAATAGAATGATCTGCTTGGAGCCAGGGTTGCTGGCACGGGCTTGTGATCCCAGCACTGGGGAGGGGAGATGGAGACAGGAAGATTCTAAACTCAAGGTCAGTCTGGGCCATTTAGTAAGATAACAAGGAAAGAAACAAAAAGGAGAGGAAGGAAAGGGGCGGGAGGAGAAAAGAGAAGAAGCAGGAGGGGAGGGGAGGGCAAGAGAAGAAGCAGGA
>NW_008333886.1:3401007-3418593 GCF_000622305.1 Nannospalax galili | reverse complement strand
GGGAGGGGAGGGGAAAGGGAAAGGAGAAGGAAGGACAGATCCACTATGGCAAACCCAGACTAGGATAGTTGGCCACTTAGATGTGAAATACAAAGGAGGAAGGGTAAAGAGAAGATGGTACTGCTCTTCATGCAGAGGAGACTGGACCTTGTTCTAGGATGTCTGTCACAGAATTTCTGAGGGCAGTGCAAATTTTAAAACAACATTTCTACTTATAACAAAGGCGGGGCTGCAGTGACATTTTCTCTTTCATGTTCCTTCAAAAATCCTCTAGGTCAAGCAATCATGCTTCTGATATTATAAAACTGTTCGTTTGTTATTTGTTTATTTGAGACAAATAACCGTGGTTGTCCTGGAACTCAGTATGTAGACTAGGCTGGCCTGGAATTCACAGAAGTCCTCCTGCCTCTGCCTTTGGAGTACTGGGATTAAAGGTATAAATGAATTTTAGTTTTACTTTTTGAAGTGCTGGGGATGTAATCCAGGGCATTGTGCACAATAGGCAAGTATTCTGCTACTGAGCTGAATCAACAGCCCAACTTGGTTTTTTATTTTCATTTCTGCTTTTTTCGTGTGTGTGTGTGTGTGTTATTGAGCATGGGGGCCTCACATATGCTAAGCATGTGTTCTTCCCCCAACCCCACTGTAACCACTTTATCTTTCTATCCATAAACAGATAGCACCTGCTAGAGAATGTATGAGCCGCTTGCAGCTTTTACAGCTCCTTCACCTGCAGCAGCTGTCACTCCACAAGTCACTCTTGTGGAGAAAGAAAGCCTACGTACTCTGAATGATACAGTATTTAGTTGACTAGTCTGAGATTATCTGACAGGGCTTGTTTTCCAAGCGTCTGCTTTTCTTGGTTCTTACTGTAAACGTTGTGCGAGGGGAGGGGAGACAATCGTTTAAAATTAAAGATAAGCAAAATAAGCTTCTTTGCTACCTTTTAAATTTTTGTTATTGTTTGACAGTTTCATACATTTGCATATTGAATTTTAGTCATTGCCACCCCATTCTCTTTCTTGTCTCCCTCCTTCACTAGAACTGTCTTTTCGACAAACCCACTTTTTTTTCATATCTTCTTTTTGTGTGTGGTCCACTGAGCTTTGTCAGCTTCCTGACAGATCCTTTGCTATTTTTTGCTATTTTTATGGGCGAGATGAATAAACTAAGTTGCAGTCTGTGTTCAAGTTAGGCTTTGGAAACATTTTACCATAAGCACTACCTCTGTTTCTCCAATGTTTAGGTCTGAATTGGCATTAAGAAGCAGCATTTATAAAACTTATTATTATTATTTTTAAGTAGAATTTAAGCAAAGTATCACAATAAGATGTAAACATGATGTCAATCATAAAAATAGTTCAAAGTAAGATGGAATAGAAGATTTCTCTGTCAAAGGAAAAGTTTAAGTTAATATACTTTAAATCTACATATAAATGATTTTTATCAAATAATCAGTTGAAAAAGATATATTATTGGATGATTCCTCTGGTACATTAAGTGCCTGTCAGTATTCCTTGTGGCTTGGAGAACCACAGCCTCCAGGGGTCTGTTTTGTTGGTGTATAGGCTGCTAAGAGCTATCCTACCTACCTGAGAGCTGTTGTGATGGCCAATGGTATAGGACTGGCGATATCATAAGAGGAAAACTCTTTAGAGACATGAATGTGTAGACTCCAGAATTTTTTTCTTGGGATTTTAATGGAATTGCTCAATCCTCTGCTTTTATCTAATTTATATAAATGAGGTTTTGATAATAAATTACCATGTTTAAAATGATTCCATTTAATCAATAACAGAGTGGCAGTCGTGGGGCCAATTCAGTACAGTTCTTACTGCCTTCATGCTCTCTCTTTTGCCCCTTGTTGGGTCATTTCATCTTGCCCTGTGAAGATTTTCTGGGTACTCACTCCATTACTGCAGTTTAGGGAGTATTTTTTAAAAACATCGAATTTACCTAACCTTGCAAGAATTCATGGCAGGCATTTTTGAAAGTTTCCCAAATAAGAAGAGAGCTTTCTTTAACAGTTTTAAACTATTCTACAAAGGAAGGCAGCTGCAAAGACGGTTCCTCTCTGAGTGTTGGGGGAATTCGTATCTTTGGAAAAATCTGTGGAACTCTGTTCCCATCTTCCCTTTCCAGCTAGACACTTACTATTGAGCAATGATGATTTTTTTTTTTCAGATATGCCATACTATGCATTGTCTTTCTGTTCGACCAACTCCCCTTCTGGACCTGCTTGGTCTTGGTACTACCTTCTTCCCTTTCTCTGCTTGGTCAGAACTGGATACTTCTCACTGTGAGGGCAAACTCACATTCCAAATCCTGTTGGAAGTTGTTTGAATTTTCCCAAAGATGACAGACATTTCAACAAAGCAAAATATGGAAGGGATGAATGAGATAGCTTCTCCAGGCTCTAGAAACATCCCTGAGAAAAATAATAGACTCAGCTGGGTATAGTGGCACACCTTTAGTTCCAGCACTCAGGAAGAAGAGGAACATGGATCTCTATGATATTGAGGCCAGCCAGGTTTACATAGTGACTTCCAGGCCAGCTGGGGCTGCAGTGAGACCCTGTCTCAAAACAAAAGCAAAAGACAAAATAAAAAATTACAAAAACAGAGCCATGGCATTGAAGTCACATTCTTAACACAGTCAAAATATGACTATATTATTACTAGTATTATATATAATACCAACATTTCAATTTATTAGTATTGCTTTTAATGTAGAACAATTGGATTCAAACACAAAGCCATTTCTTACGTAGTTCTCAAAGTACTGCTATAAAGATTAAGTAAGAACATTTTATAGTGAGTGGCTCTGTTATGTGAGAGTGAGTGCATTCTCTTCAAGTGTGAGACCAGACTCTAGTGTTTAGCTCCTTTCCAATTTCAATGATCCTCCTTGAAACAATGATTTCAGTTAGGATTTCTTTTGGAGATTCTCGACTCATCACTAGTGAAATATAAAACCAATATAACACTTGAAACAAAACCTGTGTCTAAATCAGTGGATATGAAATCGTGTGTATTTGTAGGCAAATATCAAGAAATATTATTTCAAGTTACACATGCTCACCTGGTGGGAAGCAAAGGCGCTCCATTTCCACTGAGAGAAAACAAGCAAAGATCTCAGTAAACAGAGGCAGAGCGGACACAGGTGAAGCTAAACAAAACCTGTGTCTAAATCAGTGGATATGAAATCGTGTGTATTTGTAGGTGCTCCATTTCCACTGAGAGATCGACTCAATGCCGTTGTGATGAGGTGGGAGAATGCATACAGCAGGCACACTTAAAGGGTAGTTTGTGTTCCTGAAAGGGAAAGGTGGCTGAATTGATTACTAAGGTTGTTTATTAAAAACTTACCCAGTCCAAGGCACTGTGTTACTATGTTAGGTACTCCCGGGAAAAAAAATACCAGTATGTCTTGGAGTTCATGCCTGAGGACAATTGTAATCTAACAACGATATAACACAATTTTATAATTTTCTCTAGTCTCAAATCTCAAAATAATAGCACTTTGAAAAAGAAAACTTCACATAATCTAGGGACAGAAGGGAAGTGTTGGAGGACTGAATAGTGTGGCTGTGCACCAGCTACATAAGGAGAGTGAGCACTGATGGAACTTAAAGGGAAAAGACATTAAATCCTGGTGACTCGGGCCAAGATGGATCATTTTGAGATGGTGTTTAGGATATGCATGCATTTTATTAGCATTAAAAACTGTATGCTTATGAGAGAAAAATTAGAATATACAGGTAGAGACATTACCCATAGGTAATTTATATATACAAATATATACATATATATGTGTGTGTGTTGAATTTACAATCATAAACTTTTGTGATACCTTTTATGAGCATAACTGCGGAAGTCCACCTGTGTTCTTCAAGTAGAACACCATGCAGGTAATTCTGAGAGCCCCTGGGAGCTCGTGGTACTTTGGAGGGAGAATACTGAGGGTAACAGCCCAAGGGGACTGTGGCTACACGGTTCTTGTCCACTGTTCCCGTGAGCTTCCTCCCTGTTGCATCAATCAGGTCACACACACCTGTGGATGGCATTTCAGATGCAACGTTGTGCTCTACTTTTACTATCACTTTTGTGAGTGATTTGTCATTTGGGGACCAGCGCTGCTTTCCTTCCAGGTTTACGGCTATGCGACCACTGCAGATGGCTACGCCCCGGACTACCCGCTCCCCTTGCTGTTCAAAGTCGAAGATGACAATGACAATGCCCCGTATTTTGAAACCAAACTGACAGTTTTTAGTGTGCCTGAGAATTGCCGCTCTGGTAAGCTCACATAAAAAAATTATTTATTATTGAATATTTATTTATTGAATATTTATTTATTTATTTAGGTTTGTGGGTGTGGGTCCATGTGGATCCCAGAGCTTGAAATCAGGTCATCAGGCTCAGTAGCA
This sequence comes from Nannospalax galili, assembly GCF_000622305.1. NCBI lineage: Eukaryota > Metazoa > Chordata > Mammalia > Rodentia > Spalacidae > Nannospalax > Nannospalax galili. The sequence continues at coordinate 3,414,167 of NW_008333886.1, read as the reverse complement.
AGTGCCTTTACTCCCTGAGCCTTCTTCCTGGCTAGATGTTTTACAGTGGTATAATAAAAAGATAATTTAGAACTTAAAAAGTAGTATAATTTAAAATGTTTAATTTTATAATTGCACGTCATGCTTTTTTGGTACTTTTGATTATATACATTTTGTTTCCCTAATAGAAATTGATGTTTTATTCTTTTTATAGCAAGGGTCAAATTGCTCTTAAATTCAAAATGATTCTTAAGGTAAATCCTTTCTATGTTCCCTTTCATATCATGACTTCGCCATCCTGGAAATATTTACTTAACACAGTTCTTTCTAGGTTAGTTGTTGTTGAAGTTCAGATTGCTGGAGTTCTGTAAGAGTTGCTGGGTTTCTGGTTGGAAGAAGTAGGAGGTGTTGTCTAAACAGATGCCCAGCTGGGAACTCATAGAGACCGTGACTGGGAGTCATGAGTGGGTCAGACATACAATGAGAAATGACACCTCAAGAAGGTGAAGTTGCATGGTGCACTTGATCTCTGCCTATGTGCTCTTTCTCCATTGGGTAGGCCCAGTGGGAACTCATAGAGACCGTGACTGGGGGTCATGAATGGGTCAAGCACTGTAGCACCTTCCAATAGAATGAGAAGTTATTTGTTCAATATTATTTTTAATGGTCATTTATCTAAGGGTTTTGAAAGGCTGGATGTGGGACACATTCGACTACCTTCTTATCTGATGAGTGACAAAGGTGGCATGAAGAAGACCCCAGGGAATTCATTCTGTAATGCCGAAGGGCATTTTAACTGATGTTGTACTTCAGAGTTGACTTTTGTAGGCTGTGTTTTTGTTGAAATCTTATAAAATCATTGTTGCTTTTCTGAATTGATTTTTATGAAATGACTTTGGATGTTGGCTTTCATTTTAGCCTTAGTTTGTGATCCATGGCTATGATGTTTACCATGTCACTATGATGAAAGTCTTAGGAAAGCACTACATTTTTGCTTAAGTTGAATTCTTCTTTAATGATTTGAATAACTATGTAAGACATTTAAAAATGATTGAGTCTCAGAAGTATACAATATGTAATCTACTTTTATAAGATCATACACATTGCAAAGGCAACAACATCTTTCTGTTTATATTGCTACTCACATATAAAAGACTTCTAAATAATAGAAAAAAGATTGTAAATAGTTAGATTAACTCATAGTGGACCTGAATATGTGACCAAAAATATGATTTCTCTATTTTTAGTATGTGCCTATATATAACAGATGACTTTACAAAATAGTGTTTAATTGGAATCTTTATGAAGTTTCAATATATTTTCAAGAACCTGGAGACATACTGGGCATGAACATGTTTGCTAAATTTATAACAACATTTACACTGGTTTTCCTGGCATGTCTTCCAAGCAAGTTGAAAGCAAAGTTTTATCTGGTTTGATGTTATGTGAAACCAAGATTGTAACCTAAGCTGATGGAAGAGCATAAAAAAAACTGTCCAGTATATTAAAACTTAGCAAGAAGCGTTGTTGATTATTATGGGATCCTGTGTATTGTTGCTGGCTACATGTGTAAGTGCAATATTGCTCTCTGACAAGCAGTGTGGATTTCTGACGTCATTCCTAATGTTCTCTCATGTCATGTCTGGGCTGTGAATCTTGTCTACATGATACTTAGATGGCGGCATAATATTTAATTCTGCCAATACTAACAGCTGCTTGCATATATTAGTAATTCAGCATGTAACATGTAAAGCATAAATTCTTTGTTATGCAAAGATATGTTGATCTGGGAGAAAGAATTTAAGAACCATTGTTATGGAAGGTGCTGTCATCTGTAAAATACAGATCATGCTTTTCTCAGTAGCCACCTAATTGAAGTTCCATGGAAGAGAGGTATGGAGAAATTTTATAGAAGATTTCTACACTCCTTAGATTATCTGTAAAAAAAAAAAATGTGTGTGTGTGTTTGGAAAATTTACTGCACTAATACCTTTATTTTTGTGTGTGACCGTATCGTGATTTAGATTTTTGCCAATATTGCCTTTACGTAAACAGGAACTTCAGTGGGACAGGTGACTGCCATAGACAACGATGAGCCAGGGACACTACATACCCGCCTGAAATACAAAATCCTGCAGCAAATCCCAGATCACCCCAAGCATTTCTCCATACACCCAGACACAGGCGTCATCACTACCACCACGCCTTTGCTGGATAGAGAGGTAATGGATCAGTGCATTAACTTATCAGCCACTAAGTGTGTTTAAGCTGAGAACTGCTGCCAAGGCAAGTTACAGTGAGGTTGTCCTGGTTACGCCCTAAGCTTCTTTCCCAGGCTGTATTCACAGCTTCTCTGCAGAGATGTTAACACAGTACAAGGTATAACACAGGTCTGACTGGATCTCACCGACCTGATCTGGGGTGCTGATGATGACATTGCTCCAACTTATTTTATTTTTGCTTTTATTTTGATTAAGTAATTTTGAAAATTTAATAAAATATTTTATCAAAGTAGTTTTGGGTCACTGGTACATTGAGCAGGAAGTCGGGAGGATTCCCATTTGCATCCACCTTACACATACAGCCTCCTGTACCACCAACACTGTAGAGCACAGTGGCATTCTCGGGACAGTCAGTGAGCCTGTGCGCACATGCCCTTAGCACCCGCAGTCCATAGTCTGAACTGATCTGTCCTTGATGCTCTTCCATCTAAGGGTTTAGACGAATGTAAAGACAAGTTCATCACTACACCATGCAGAATAGTTTCACTGCTCTAAGAATCTTCCAAGCCCCTCCTGTTCCTTGTTCTTCATCTTCCTGCAAACCACTGTTCTTTGCTTTTCTTTCTTTTCGGCCCTACAGTTCCACTTTTCTCAGAATGTCACATAGTTGGAATCATGCAATATGTGGTCTTTCCAGATTAGCTGCTTTCTCTTGAGCTGCATTTTAATTTCCTCCGTGCCTTTTTATGTCTCCATAGCTCCTTTCTTTCCGGTAGCAGGTAATATTCTGCTGTCTGACTGCACCAGCTTGTTTACCCATATACCGGCTGAAGAACATCTTGGTTTTGCTTCAGTTTTTGCAATTATGAATACATAAGTTTACATTTCAAATTGTTATGTTAGATACACCAACTTCTGCATTAGCTACTTTTCTTGTGACAGAAGGTGTAAGAAAAGCGACTTAGGGAAGGAGGGGTTGACTGTTGCTCTGATTTGAGGGTACAGTCCAACAAGACAGGGTGGTGCTGGTTACACTGCAGTCACAGGAAGCAGAAAAAGATGAGTTCTGGCATTCGGCCGTCTTTCTCCTTCCCTTTTGTTTAGTCTGGGATCCCAGCCAGTGCCTTCCACACTCAGGGCGGATCCCTCTCCGCAGCTGAATCTCTGGAAATCCCTCATACATGGTCAGAGTGCTGTCTCCTCAGTGATTCCAAATCTAGCTAAAGTGACAATTGAAATTAACTGTGCTATTTGGTCAGTTTCTTGTTCCGTATTCACATTTGTGATGTTTTTTATCCAATGGCATTTAGGACCAGACATGTATGTATAACATATATATAATTTTAAAGGATGTTTATACAATAGCCACAGCATAAGGAGTAATTATGACCACTGTAAATTGCAGGAAGTGGCAATGCTTGCCACTACTTCTTTTTCTTCTTTTACAGAAATGTGACACTTACAGGCTAGTCATGGAGGTCCGAGACATGGGAGGCCAGCCCTTTGGTCTATTCACCACAGGAACAATCACTATTTCACTTGAGGATGAAAATGACAACTCGCCATATTTTACCCAAACTTCTGTGAGTAGGTCTCTGGGCTTGGTGAGCTATAGAGCCCTTTACTATTTCAGACACAAATCCAGCACTTGGCAGCACTCGGAGTGCATACATAATCCAGGAGGAAAAAGTACGGTTTTAGAAGTGGAATAACTGAAGTGTCAGTTGTTTCCAGATGTAGGGAAATCGCTATATTCTTGGTCACCAAAGAATTCCTTCATCCCTGGTGCTGTTCATGAGTTTGGTGTTTTCTTGGTTATTAAGCTCCAGTTTCTGATTCCTTGGACTTAAATTCTTTTATAAGGTAAAGAGCAGGCCTGCTCAGTAGTTTCCTTTATATTTCTAGTTCTGAAGCTGAGAATGAGACTGGCTTTATACCTTCTCTTGGGGTCAGAGTACAACCTCAACCCCAACCCTTTCAGCATCCCGTGAACACACTTTGCCTTGGGCAGTAAGTTATGCTAGACACATGTAAGAGATCATCCCCAGGTAGTGGTTGTTTTTCTGACTTTTAATGAGTTATCTTCCACTTTTTTCATGAGCCTACCCTGGGGCACCAGTCAGAGAATGAAGACCCTGTCAACACAGTGAGGGGCACATCTGTGTAATTCTTTACATGGATCTCCAAAATGTATAAGGAAGTAGATTATCCCATGTGTCATAGGAAGAAATGAAGACATGTTAAGGAACTTGTCCAAGATCACACCCATACAGTCCATAAGCTGGGGGAGCAGGATTCAAGTCTAGATCTGATCTCTTTCACCCTCCTATGAATTTATCTCCTATCTCCTGCAGATTCTGATCTGTGCTGGTTTCTAGGTATTTAGTATCTAGGCTTTTGTTATCATTTTTATTTTGGAGGGAGGTATCTATGAGTTAATTCCCCCCACAAAAGGATAATTTTTCTCTTAAAGCTTTTGCTAGTGAACCAAAGTAAATAAAGAAAGATGATTGTGAAAAAGTTAGAGACTTGGCTTGCATTCAGGAGACCCTAGGTCCAAGCCCCAATGTTCTAAAAAAGTAGTGTATGTTTGCATTATCTGTAAGTATTGTGTACTCAATATGTTAACAGAAAATATTTAATTGGTGCTTAGCATGTCTAAAAAGGAGAGACAGACTATAAATATTATAAGGAGAGACGGATTATAAAAATTATTCAGAATCAGAGAAGAGCTGAATCTGAGGGCTAGACTGAGTAGGAACATCTTCTGGAAGTCCAGCAGTTAAGAGATGAGTCATTCATCTTTGGTGAACAGCAAAGATTTGAAAAGAGACTTAAGAAGACAAAGTATACTAGGCATAAATCTTATAAATTCCTTTTCCGACTATGGGCCTCTATTATTTCCAAAACACTTTTCCTCTTACTTAAATATAACTTTTACAGTAGAAACCACATTGTTAAGGCTGTGGATGATAATTAGAAAGGTTTCCTTTTTTCAGTATACTACAGAAGTTGAAGAAAACAGAATCGATGTTGAGATTTTACGAATGAAAGTACAAGACCAAGATTTGCCAAACACTCCTCACTCAAAGGCAGTGTACACAATCTTACAGGGAAATGAAAATGGAAATTTCAAAATCACCACAGATCCAAATACAAATGACGGGGTCTTGTGTGTTGTTAAGGTAAGTAAATAATTATAAAGCTGTTCTTTAAAACATTCAAAATTATGTTTGGGCATTGTATAAAAATGAACACTTCCTAAGAGTCCCTCCCAGAGGAGCTCTTGGCAGCTAAAAATTTTAGGGGAGATGAGTCTTGTTCCTGAGTGGTGTAGTTCATGGCACATTTCCCAGCTCAAGTAAATAATCATGCATCCACACTCACGCAGGAAAGCCAATCAAATGCAATGTGTTGAACACACAGATACAGACATACATGCAGGAAGGGAACTTGGGAAGAAGGGATTTGGTGGGATGTGGAAAGGGTTAAGAGAAGCTATGTGTGTGTGGAGGGAACTTAGATTAAAGAATAGTCTGTATATATTCAAAAGAATAAATAAGTTTAAAAATGAACACTACCTCTGTATATTAGAACATTGCTGTGAGACGCTGAAATGACTTACATTGGATTACAGAAATGTTTTTCTTCATCCTTTTTTTCTTAGAAAGAACTCATGTCAGGCACAAACCTCATTCCTCTAGGTATGAAGATAACTGAGGCAGAGAAAAAAGTTACAGGCAGTTGTGAGCTGCCCAACATGGGTGCTGGGAATTGAACTCAGGTCCTCTGGAAGAGCAGCAAGCACTCTTAACTGCTGAGTCATCTCTCCAGCCCCTTGATAACATTTTAAAACTAAGAATGCAGGGCTGAAGAGATGGTTTCATCAGTTAAGAGTGCTTGCTTCATTTACAGAGGACTTAGTTCAGTTCCCAGCACCCACGTCAGGTGGCTCAAAACCATCTGCAACTCCAGTTCCAGGGGATCCCGCACCTTCTTCTGGCTTCCACAAGCACCAGCAGGAATGTGCACATATATACACACAGACATAGACATACAAAATAAATATATAAAAGATAAATAAGCCAGGCATGGTGGCAGGCCAGCCTGGTCTACATAGTGAGTTCCAGGACAGCTGGGGCTACAGGGAGACCCTGCTTCATAAAGACCAAAAAAAAAAAAAAAAGAAAAAAAAGAAAGATAAATAAATCATTAAAATTAAGAATGACATTTCTATTAAAACTTGGAAATATTGGTTTTCTGTATAAGGGTATTTTGACTAATTAAAGTATAATTTTAAAACAGCCATTAAACTATGAACTCAATCGCCAAATCATCCTACAAATCGGTGTTCTTAATGAAGCCCAGTTCTCCAAAGCAGCTAACTCACAAACTCCTACCATGTGCACTACAACTGTCACTGTGAAAGTTAAAGACAGTGATGAGGGTCCTGAGTGCCAGCCACCAGTCAAAGTTATTCAGAGCAAAGATGGCTTGCCAGCTGGCCAAGACCTCCTGGGTTACAAAGCCATGGACCCAGAAACCAGCAGCAGTGAAGGACTGAGGTAACCACTTTCCTGAAAGCTCCTTCACTTTCATCAGTGCATAAAGGGAAGGTCTATGTGTCTCCCTTTGGTTTGATCATTTTATGTTTGATTTCTAAAAATTAGGTATCAGATGTTAGGAGATCAAGACAACTGGTTTGAAATTAATGAGAACACTGGAGACTTGAAAACTTTAAAAATACTAGACCGAGAATCAAAGTTTGTGAAAAACAACCAGTACAACATTTCAGTGGTGGCGGTGGATACGGGTGAGTGCCGTTTTCTAAAATAAAATGCAAATGCAGGGTATGTTTCTAGGAAAGTCCAGGGTAAGAGCTGGTTGTTTCTAGGTCAAAATTTAATACAGACATTGTTTCCATCAAAGTACTGAAAATGTATAATGCAAAAAAATAATGTATTCAGTGCTGGAGAAATGGTTCTGTGGTTAACAGCACTTGCTCCTCTTGAAGAAGACTGGAGTTTAGTTACAATCACTCACACTGGGCAGCTTATAACTGCCTGTAACTCCAGCTTAGAGAGTTCTGATACCTCTGGCTTCCATGGGCACCTTCACTCACGTGCATAAACACCCACAAAAATATGCACACGGGGCTGGAGAGATGGCTCAGCGGATAAGAGCACTGACTGCTCTTGCAGAGGACCTGGGTTTGATTCCCAGCACGCACATGATGGCTTCAGTTCCTGGGGAATCTATCACCCTCGTCTTACTTCTGAGGCATTGCATGACATGGGTGCACTCACATACATGCCAGCAATATACTCATACACATAAAAGAAAAACAATAAAACATATTTAAAACAAATATGCACACATGTAATTAAAATAATAAAAACAACTCTCCAAAATGTATTTATTATGGTGACTCTATTTATTATGGCAATTTAGGCCCCTGTCCATCAGTGATGCAAAGCTACAAGAGTGATAAATGACCGAAGTCTGAGTTTTGGTGACTGTATTATGTCTGGTGAGGGAACAGGGCATGTTCAAGAATCTCTGTGCTTTTTTAAGGGGTACAGACTTGAATTATTTTATTTGCACATGCTGAAAGGGGTCAACCCACCTGAAACAGTTGGGTTCATGGTAGGTTTATTCTGAGCTTCTCTGAACAAAGAAATAATCCAGTGTTGGCTCACATCTTTGCTGTGGTTCGCAATCTTCAAGATTATTTCTAAAAAGTACTCTGAAAAGCGTATCCATCAGATACTGTACAGCAGTGACCTTGAAACCCTTTAGGAATGAACTCTATAAGAAACATTTTAAATAGTTTAAAATATATATACATATGCTAAAATGTTTGCTATTGTGCTTATAAACATAAACTACTATATAATACACAAAGCAACTATTTAAAAGTGATGAAAACAGCCTGGTGTCGTGGCACATGCCTTTAATCCCAGTACTCAGGAGGCAGAGGCAGACAGATCTCTGTGAGTTCAAGGCCAGTCTGGTCTACATAGTGAGTTCCAGGCCAGCTGGGTCTACAGGGAGACCCTGTCTCAAAAAGACCAAAAAAAAAAAAAGTGATGAAAATATAAATTGAAGCACTATTGCTTAATTTCATAACTTTGATTACATTTGAGACAAATTATCATAAGTAGTAAAGGAAAATAATCTTGAGCTTTTTAGAGAGACCAATTCTTTCAACTACCTGATTAATCCAAAAAGGTCTCCACTGTTTTTATCTACACAAGTTGAGCATACTGCCCAACACAGCAATATTGTAAACTATTTCGACACATTTATTGAATTTCTTCAGTTAATTACATACATTGCTTTCTCTGGTATTAAACCTCAACTTTTCTATAGTCTTGAAGTTGCATCTGTTGAAAGACAAAGGATTAAACCGATAGAGACTCCAGCTGCTTCCTACGTCAATGGAAAGGGTAGCCCAATTCACACACAATCTGCCCCATTCAAGTCTTTTCTTCTCACCTGTTCCCCTTGAGATGGAAATACCACATTGCACACCCTTCTGCATTTAAAACATTTGGGATTCAAATATCTGAACTGCCTCTGAAAGGAAACCTGGTTGTGACTATCATTGTTTAGTCACCTTCATGTCATGTTTCCTCACACATGAATTCTTTTCTTGTAGTTATTTTAACATAAGTAGAAAAACCATAAAAAATAGTGGAGAAAGTACCAGCTGAGAAATATAGTTAACTTGCTCTTACTTTACAATTCTGAGTGATTTGCTCAAATAAAAATGAAATCTAACTTGCTTAAAAATGTAATTATGATGGGACACAAGATTTTTATTTACTCATTTATTTTTAGATATTGATTGCATATTAAAGTCCAAGTACTAGGTTGTAGAAACTTCAAATCACAAGATGAGGGTTTGATCTTCTTAATGAAAGGCCGACAGCTTCGTATTCTTGTAAGAGGTTCTATGGTATGAACATTTCACTGATAAAGAGTGTTCAGATCTCTTCACAAGTAGAGGGAGTTAAGAGCTTTTAGAGTTAAACACAAAGGGGAGGGTTTACAGAAATGCAGACACTGGATGGCAGGAAGACAAAATACTGTTTGTAGAGTAAGAAGTTTTAGAGATCAACATATAAGAAATTTGTTGTTTAGTGCTGAAAGATACTGTTTATAAGCATGGCGAGTGCAGTATAAGAAAAAAGAGCAAAACTTATCCAAAAGTGACCCAGGGAATTAGGAAATTTAGAAATGCTCTACAAAAGATGACAATGCTACAAGTTTTAATGGAAAAAATCATAGACAACGTGAAGAATTTTATTTCATTGAATTTTAGTCTATGCTCATGTATGTATGTGTGTAAACTATGGACATTTTGTTTTGATACTCCAAAATATTTCTAGATAATGACTTAGGAAATTAATTCCACAGTCTCTCAGAATCCAGCTCACACTCTTGTATTTGTTGTGGGCATCCTCTTTGCCTTCAGGCTGGCTTCCCTGTGAGCAGTGTAGAAGGCACGTGCTATGCACCTTGTTCCTAGAGCATCTCTGTCCCTCCTGTTTCAAATGCAGGCCCCTACAGGTCTTCAAATGAGCAGCACCGGCTACTTCTGTGATCATCTCACTAGTCTTTGCTCATCTCCCACAGCCCTTTAAATATTCCTGCATTGGGAATAATGTGGTGATTATCACACATGATGCATCATGGATAATCTTTCCCTCTAGGCTGGTGATAAACTCCATTCATTTTTCTTTGATAAACCATCCCTTTACCAAGCATCTAGCTGAAATTTGGTGCATGTTTGTTTAATACAGATATAGAAAATTTGTGTGTGTGTGTGTGTGTGTGTGTGTGTGTGTGTTTGTGAGTCATCTGATGTAGGTGTTGGGAACTGAACTGGGGTCCTCTGTAAAAGCAACAGTCTTTACCACTGAGCCATCTCTCCAGCACCAACAAATGCAGATGTTTTTAAACTGGTCATTTCTTTATTGTTTGAGAAGTACGTCCACATCTGGTCCAGGTTGTGATGTTCACAATCAACTTTACAACTTTGTGGGTATAATTATCACTTGAACACTTGTGTTTAATGTAGAAAATTGAGTTCAAATTTCACAAAATACCTTCTTATTTTAGCTTCTGCCAAAAAGAAAATCTAAAGTATTGTGTGAGTGCCATGTAGAAAGTGGTAAGCATTTTGTTTATTGACTCCAGAATGACAATGTTGGAGATTCACAGGGGCATATCACGGTTTAAGAAGAAAGAATGTGAAATCTTTCTAGCAATAAAGAACTCCATTCAGGGACTTAAAATGCCGTGAGTTTCCAGCTTCAGAAAACATACAGTAATGTAGAACTACTGATTTTTTCAGAGACTCTTTATGAACTTAGACTTTAATTGGCACACATGCGCTCAACTGGCTCTGTGACTGTGCCAGGCTACACTCACTGATACCAGTCATTTGTCTAAGTGAATAGTCTAAAGTAAGTTTTGAACTCACCTGAATGTGTCGAGCTGCCTTTCTGTGCTCCCCAACCATTTCTAGCAACTGCTTCTTCTTGACTCCGTTTCCCAGATAGGACATGAAAAGTTGCTGTTGGCCTTCTGTGGCTTGGCAGATCTTCTAAGACTTTGATTTTAGCTCCTGCTTTGACTAATGAATCTAAATATATCAAGCATCTCTTACTGTTTCTATCGGTATGCTTAAAATTGAAGATGTGATGGAAAGAATGTTAGATGATAACTGTTGGTTGACTTAAGTGAATTCTATTGTTTCCTATTAGTGCTACAGTTTATCAGATTTCTACTGTGATTTTCTTCATCTTTTCATTAAAAGGCAGCCTGCTTAAATTTGATTGGGGAAAAAGTTACTGTCAACCTTTTGTAGCTTTGTAAATCTACTTATTTTTGGATCTACTTCCAAAATTATAAGCAGTAATTTAATTAAAAATATTTATTGAGGGGCTGGAGAGATGGCTCAGCAGTTAAGAGCACTGACTGTTCTTGCAGAGGACCCGGGTTTGATTCCCAGCACCCATATGGCAGCAATGAACTTTCCTTAACTCCAGTTCCAGGGGACTCTGAAGCCCTCTTCTGACCTCCGCGGCATTGCATGACACGGGTGCACTCACATTCATTCAGGCAATACACTCATACACATAAAAACAAAAAATATATATTTATTGAGATTCATGTGTGAAATATTGAGAAGAGTATTAACAGATGAGCATAGTTACTGTTAACAAGACTATATCATTTAAATTAGGGTGGGATACAAGCATTTTCTTGGCTTACTCATTAACATTAAATTTTTTTTAATTTATTATTTTTATTTTATGTGTACGAGTGTATTGCCTTCGTGTACATGAGTGCACCCATGTTGTGCAATGCCGCGGAGGTCAGAAGAGGGTGTCAGAGTCCCCTGGAACTGGAGTTAAGGACAGTTTGTAGCCACCATGTGGATGCTGGGAATCAAACCCAGGTCCCCTGCCTCATTAACATTTTTTCAAAACGAAATAACAGCTATATTATGTGTTTCCCTGTAGTCTCATTAAGTCATAGTTAGCAAAGAAATCCTGAGCAGATGACGAGGCTCTCAGGATGAACAAGACTTTCTGTGCTGTATGTTCAGCATTCAGTGTGTCAGCTGTGGTAAAAGACAAACAGTTCTTTCTCATGTTTAATGAGAAAGCAATACTTGAGAAACTTAAGTACATTCTCCCTCCTCCTCCTCCTCCTCCTCCTCCTTCTTTGACGGGATCTCCCTGTAACCCCAGCTGGCTTGGAGCTCCCTGTGTAGACCAGGCTGACCTCCATCCCACAGAGATCAGAGATCCATCTGCCTCTGCCTCCTGAGTATTGGGATTAAAGGTGTGTACCACCACACCCAGCTGAGTACATTCTTAAAGTTAGTAAATTTGGACTGGTGATAGAACTCAGTTGTAGAGAACATGCTTAGCATACATGAGAACTTGGCTTCCAACCTAAGCACCCCCCAGAATAAAAATGGTTACCAAAGAATACAAGAATTGAAATAAGTCTAAGGAGGGTTTGATGAGAAATTTTACATAGAATATATGAGATGTGGCTGGAGAGATGGCTCAGTGGTTACAATGCTTGCTACTCTTGCAGAAGATCCAAGTTTGGTTCTCAGCATAGTGGCCTATAACTCTAGATTCAGGGGATCCCATAGCTTCTTCTGATCTCCACGGTCACCCTCATAAATATATTCATACACATAGACAGATGAAAACCATATTTGGAATATGTGAGGGAAGAAAAAGAAGCTGAGAAGATGTGACCAAATATAAAGTATTTGAATCATAAAGATGAGCATCCAGTCTCTATAAAGAAAGCTGTGTGGGGTCTGTCACACTCAGCAGGTTTGTCTTTATAATATGCTTCTTAGTTTTAAAAAGTGCCTCCATGGACTCTTTGATCAGCTATCAGCCTTTCGGAAAGAGAGACATGCACTGCTCTGTGCCAAGGATGTGTGAGGTTTGGGAAGCTCATCGAAAGCAGATGTTGACTGTGTGTTCTACAAGTTGTTGAAGGCACATATCAAACAGAAGTAACCATCTTTGATTTATCCTAGTTGGCCGGTCTTGTACGGGAACATTGGTAGTTCTTCTGGAAGATTCTAATGACCACCCACCACAGATTGACAGAGAACTAACCATCTGTCAGCAGGAAAAGGATTATGCTGTTTTGGAACCTGTAGATCTAGATGGGCCTGATAATGGTCCACCGTTTCAGTTCCTTCTGGATAATTCTGCCAACAAACTTTGGACTCTAGAGCCACATGATGGTAAGTGCTTAAGCTAAATTTGTAAGCAATTCTGGTTCAGGATTGCTGACGGCCTCATACATAACCTTGGTTAGTCATAATAAACACATATTCACTGAAGGAAGTTATTATTAATCATAGAATAAACAATAATGCTTTGGTTTAATATCTATCTGCTTACC
>NW_008333886.1:3348094-3400957 GCF_000622305.1 Nannospalax galili | reverse complement strand
CTATCTATCTATCTATCTATCATCTATCATCTATCTATCTTCTATCTATCTGTCTATCTTATTATCTATCATCTATCTATCTACCTATCTATCATCTATCATCTATGTATCTACCTCTATCATCTATCCTCCATCTATCATCTATTTATCTACCTATTATCTGTCTATCATCTATCTATCTATCTATCTATCTATCTATCTATCTATCTATCTATGATCCTATCTATCTATCTATCTATCTATGATCTATCTATCTATCTATCTATCTATCTATCTATGATCTATCTATCTATCTATCTATCTATCTATCTATCATCTACCTATTATCTATATCATCTCTCTATCATCTGTCAATCATCTATTATTTGTCTATCATTTATGAATCTATGTATCCATCATTTATCTGTCTACGATATCTCTATCTATCATCTGTTTGTATATCAACCATGTATCTACTTATCTATGTTTTCTCTGGATATCTTTTGAGAAAACATCGAAATCAATTTAAAATGATCGGTTGAAAAACATGTTAAGTATAAATCAGTGTACTGTGAACTTAATATCAGTTCTTTTGCCTGGTATTCTGAGATATCAAAGTCATTTTTAAGAAATGAAATGAACCATTAGAGGTTTTATTGCAGATTCATCCCCCCAGGCATTCAAGTAGGAACAATGCTGGTGCTATTGGGAGGTCATAATAGATCCTCTCCACCTTTTCCCCCTAGGTAAACGAGCCATTCTTCGTCAACGACACAACCTCAATTATAACTATTATTCTGTGCCCATCCAAATACGAGACAAACATGGTTTAGCTGCAAAACACGTATTGTCAGTGAGAGTGTGTGACTGTACAACTCCATCCGAGTGTAGAATGAGTGTTAAAGAGGAGAGGGACGCTAAACCAAATGTAATACTTGGAAAATGGGCCATTCTCTCCATGGTGCTGGGGTCTGCATTGTTACTGTGTAAGTATAAGCTGTACAGAGAATTTTCAAAAAGTCTTATATTCGGATTATTTTAATTTATGCCAGAATGAAGAAATACTTTCTTTAATATTTAAAATCTTTTGTAGGTATTTTGTTTACATGTTTCTGTGTTACCACTGCTAAGAGAACAGTAAAGAAATCCTTCCCAGATGATGTAGCCCAGCAAAACCTAATAATATCAAACACTGAAGGACCTGGAGAAGAAGTGACGGTAAATCAGATTTAACGTCCACTGAATGGAATCCTATGGTGATCCGGTGATCATAATTTGATTATTCTACAATCACAGTCATAATAATAATAACCTGGAGCACTGATTGACTTGTTTCAAGTACTCTATACACTTGCAATCATTTAGCATTGGCTTTAAAGAGCTCCATAACAAACCAAGTAACATATCATAGAACACATGGTCTCACTGTTTTGGAGGCTAGAGATAGTGATGACAACATTGGCAGGCCTAGGTGAAGGATTGTCTTGGACCCTCTCCTTGCTTCTGATTCCTTGGCTTATAAAGCAAACCTTCACAGCATTATCTGGCATGCATCTTGGTGTCCAAGTTTTCCTTTTTGTAAAAACACTGGTCCTATTAGATCATAGATTCACCTAATCTGGTGTGACTTCATTGCAATGTACATGATTGCATCTTCAATAGCCCTAGGGGTAGGACCTCAGCCTATGTATTCTTAGGAAGCAGAGTCTAACCCAGAATGCCTATAATGTGGTTTCTAGCATTAGCCCGATTTTACATGTAAGGAACAGAGGAACATGGTGGGACTGTCTATGGTGGCAAAGAAATGAAAGTGAAAAGTGGGTTTCAATTCCATTGATTCATTTTCTAACTCTTCCTTCATCTTTAGGAGGCAAACATTAGACTCCCCACTCAGGCATCCAACATCTGTGACACCAGCATGTCTGTCGGTACTCTTGGTGGCCAAGGGATAAAAGGACAGCAAAGCTTTGAGATGGTCAAGGGAGGTGGACATCACACCCTGGAGTCCAGCAAAGGAGGCTTGCAGGGAGCAGCAGAGACTGGCCGCTATGCATACACAGACTGGCAGAGTTTCACTCAACCTCGGCTTGGCGAAGTAAGTCCCCAAGTCTTCAGGTTCCCACTGAAGTCAAACATGATGCATAAATCAGGATTTCCCAAAAGTTTACTCCTCCTGCACCTGGAACACAACACTTTTTATCTTCGGCACCAGCATAGACACAAATGGCAGATCCAAACCCAGAGAAAAATGCTCTTTAAAGTTCAATTTTCAAAATACATTTTATGAGACTTGAGGACTTTTTTACACATATGTGCTCAGGAGATTTAAAGACTGATATCTTCTTTACCAAATATTAGCAGAAAAAAATCTTTAGTGAAAAATGTAATGAACAGATCATAAATTGCTACCATTTTGCCAGTGTGCTTTAATTCTTTATGTAGTTATGAAATCTTGCCTACTGAAATCAGCCAGACAGATCAGTAAGCTTTTATTTTAGGCCCTGTTTCATTACTTTGTGCTGTTTCATTCAGGCTGATGATATAAGCCAGCTTAAAATATTACACTAATATAGCTGTATATTACTATATTTATTAAATATGCAATATTACTATATTAGACTGTTACAGCTATGTAACAGCGTAAACCTAAGAATCATAGCCTACATTGGTTTCCCCCACATATACAAAGAAGTCACAGAGGTAAATTTTAACTACACACTTTATGTTCAAATGGGAAATTGTAAATTATTTATGTGATGTATGCATAGACTTAATTTTCATAAATGTGTTCACTATGAGCATTTATTTATTTGCTATATTTTTAAGAATTATTATAATATAGACCAATCATGTGCATTTTTTATATGTAGGAATCCATTAGAGGACACACTCTGATTAAAAATTAAACAGTAAAAGGTAAATCAAAGACATCATTTTTATGCTAGTCTGTTTAGGTGCCTTTTAAAAAACATAATAAAATGTACTGTTTTTCCATACAGAAGGTGTACTTGTGTGGCCAAGACGAGGAACATAAGCATGGTGATGACTACGTTCGTTCGTATAACTACGAAGGCAAAGGCTCCATGGCAGGCTCTGTAGGCTGCTGCAGTGACAGGCAGGAGGAGGAAGGCCTGGAGTTTCTAGACCACCTCGAACCCAAATTTAGGACATTAGCAAAGACGTGTGCAAAGAAATAAACAAATGTCCCCATTAATCAAGTGACATCTACAGAGACATACAGCGAGCTCATTGAATGTAAAAAAGACAGCAACCTGTAGAAATGACTTTGCTCATTGAAGGCAGAGTCATGTATAGATAAGGGTGCTTTGACAACTGGGGTTCCCTAAATTCCCTTGTCTCTGGAACTCACGTTTTCTCTAGATGTGATTGTTCTTTTTTTTCCTCTGTGCATGCATGCCCTGTCATTTCAAGACCAGACTGTGTGCTCTTACACCTCCTGTGGTGTTTGAAAACTCAAGCTCTTTTGCAAGCTATGCAAGGCTATGTGGGGGAGCTGGGCATCATGAAACCTTAAAACGTGAATTTGCATTTTGTATATACCAATGAAATATTTTCTTCAAAATCCTGGGGAGAACTCTGCTTCTAGAAATAGTTTCTTTAGTGCCACTATATTCTTTTTTCTCTCCTGGCTTCAGAGGATGTTTAAGTGTTTTGGGGTGTAGCCTTCATTTGGTGGACAAGCTTGATTTTGCTACACATTGTTTCACTCCTGAGCAGAGTGTCGCCTTCATTCAGGATTCCCCAGAGCTTAGTCCTTGGGTCTCTGCCCATGTGGTCGGGATCCTGAGGCTTCTGCTGCAGTGACTTGGATCAGAACAGCTCATACCTTGAGCTGAAGAGATTTCCCAAAGATTCCACGAAAACATTGCAACCCTGATACCCATGGGCTGACTTAAGCTCACTAGTATATTTTATTTGTCCAACAATGTGCTATTTGGGTGTTTTCCCTTTAGCTTGGCACAGATCTATCATTGCTGTGGCTTTCAGCCAGTGTGTTCATGCCTTTGTCCATCAGCTTTGACAGCATCACGCAGCAACTCTGATACACAGGCCTTACTTAGCTTAAAATACACCAGCATTGAGTTAACATCCATATTGGAACTTAAAACTCAGTCTATGTTGATGAGTACTTAAAAAAATGGAATATCAGGAAAAAATGCCAGATAGATATTTGTTAAAAATATTAAATCCATTGACATGTACCAAACATATTCTGAATTATGAATTTATGAATACATGAACACAAGGAAAGAAATAATAGTTGAAGGCATAATATTTTAATAGACTGTTATTTTATTAATCTATAAAGAAACTTTATATTTAAATGATATTGTATTAGTCGTTCGTGGCCAGTTCTGCAGATCCACAAACAGTAACAATGTATATCACATGGAAATTTCTCATTCAGACAAAGCTGTTTTTTTAAGTCCACTACCTGATATTTGTTTAAAAACAAACCCCTGCTTTTTTTTAGTTTAGGCACTAGCTTTAACATTCTCTAAGGACATGTGCCTGTTGATGGGAGACTGGAGACTGAAACAAAAAGAGATGCAACTAAGAAGTAAGGTTTGATTTTATACGTGTCCCACAGTGTATGACTTTTACAGTCACTGTAAGATAACTTTGGCCTAGTCATACAGTCACTGTAAGATAACTTTGGCTGGTGATGTGATTTCTATTGCTTGAGGTACATACTAGTCTGGCACTATGAATTTTGAAATTTCAGGATATAATAGAACCAATTTGGAAATACATCAAATGTCATAGTTATATTTTTGAATGTAGAGACAGAATGTTCTCTGAGCAATAAAAAATAATTAGCTGAACATTAACTGACGTATGTTGTATATCTTCACATTGCTCTTGTATTCACTGAAATATGGAAAAGAAAATTTATGTGAACAAAAGTGTACAATGAGTGTCCACAGGTCGGCAAGAAAAGGCACTTTAGTGTATTGGCAGAAAGTGTGGGAAAGGAATTTGTATTAAGCAGTTTTAGCTATTTAAAATATTTTCAAGATATTACTAAAATTTATCTCACAGGGGAACTGTGATTATTGTTTGATTTCTTTAACCAATTCTAAGTAATTCTTTCTTTGTACCCAAATTAAATGTTAAGTGTATGATTTGTGAAACCCACCAGACTGCTTGCAAATTTAGTTTGTTAATAAAGTACTGTATTTCATACAAGTTACCAGCTAATTGTTGATTAATAAATTAATCGTTGCAATGTGCTTTCTATATTTGAATGTGTGCCAAGGGACTGCACAATCCAATGTTTCTCATCTTGATTCAGACTTCAAATATTTTATGTGAAAGAATTCCCTGGGAACATAAGGAGAAAAGAATAATGCAGTGTATTACTCACCTTCCTATTGTGAGAAAACACCAAGAAAGACCAAGGTCATTTATAGAAAGAAGAACTTATTTGCTTTCCGATTCCAGAGAGATTAGAGTTCATAACGGCAGGGAGGCGTGGCTGCAGAGGTGGCCAGAGCAGAAAGTCAAGTGATCACATCTTCAAGGAAGCCTAGAGCCATGGGGAATCAATCCTGCAAGGTTTAAGAACTCCCAAAGCCTACACCCCCAGCAAGGCCACACCCCCTAAAATCTCCCAAAACAATGCCACCAACTGGGGGCAAAATGTCCAAATACTTGGAGCCTATCAGGGACATTCTCATTCAAACCACCACATGCAGTTTCTGGGAGCTTCATTAAACACTTCTGAACCTTGCTGAATTTTAATTATTTTGAGTTTTTAAAAAGTATTTCATAAAACTTCAATATGTTTACTTATAGACAATGCATTTGCTGTGCTTTTTTGAAAATTATCAAAATAGATGTTTTAGAGTTGAGGATTTTAATTTTCCCTTTTATAGCATGTCTGTTATAAAAGTGATACCTGTAGTACTTGAAAATCCTAAATGAAACTAAAGAAATGGAACTGTGTACATTGTGGCTTTGGTTCAGCCTTTTACCTTCTTCTCTGCTAAATCTGAAGGAGAACTGTACTTGATCAGATCTGCCTCTGCCTTTCTCCTTAGGCAGGAGCCAGGGAAATAGCCGAAGAAGGCGTTCTGAGGAAGGACAGACCTGCACAGTTTTCAGGGCCCAATACAGTTACTGAGCATATATTAAAAAAAAATCTTGGAATCGATGTTATTTGCCTAGAAGATAAAAACTGTGCTATATTACCTCAAATCCTTGTAACCAACAATAATAACCATTTTCAGACATTACATACAAATTGTAAGTAAAGAGTAGCAGTAAGAAAACAAATGTGTAAAGTGTATTTATCATATCTACTGTGTGAAGATAAATTATTTAAAACCTGCATTACTTGAGCTATTGATTGATGGGAGTAAGACACCCTTTGATAAGACGATTTATGGTGTCAGAGCCTATTTACTCCCTAACTCTAGAGAGAAAAGAAGGCAAAGGAACCATGGCCTCCCTCTGTCTACACATGGCCTGAGAAGATACAGGATTCCGATGTTTGTTTTAGTTGCTGCTGTGCAACTGTGACATCTGCAACTCTGGAATTTTATTTGCCCTTATTTAGGAACTTTAAAAAAATAAATATTTTTATTAACTCCTTGAGAAGTTCATACAATGTATCCTGATCATATTCACCCCAACCTCTCCCCTTAACTCCCCCAGACCCACCCCTACCTCCCCTGTCAACTTCGTCTTCCTTTTTTTATTTAATAACTCGCTGAGTCTAATTTGTGCTGTTCATATACTTCCGGGTGTGGGACCATCCCCTGGAATATGGTCCACCTATCAGGAACCACACCCTTAAACAAACATGACTTTCCCACCCCCAGAGGCCATCAATTGTGTACCAGTATTTTGTCTGCCTCTATGCATACAAGTGCATCACCTGCTCAGCTCCAGCCTTCAGAGGCCAGTAGAGTGCCAGAGATCCCCCGGAACCGGAGTTATAGACCATTGTTAATTGCCATGTGGGTGCTGGGAACCAAACCCCTGTCCTCTAGAGCAGCCAGTGCTCTTAACCACTGAGCCATCTTTCCAGCTCCTCATGAAAGGATTTCTTTATCTGACTTTGCTACTCCTAAAATGTGCAGAGAATTCAGAATTGCATAGAAGATAATTGTTACATAGTTCAAAGTGCCTTTTACAAGATAGGGCTGTGAGTACATTCCACCAGGGGTAGATGACCCCCAGCAGGGGAATACTGTGTTCTGGGCCTGCCAGGGCTCTCACTCTTCATGTTGGAGACCAGCACCAGCAAGCATCACCTTGGAATATCTAGAAATTCAAATTCTTGTTTCCTAGCCTAAACCGATTGCATAGGAAGGTCTGAGGTGAGACCCTGCCCCAGCTTGTGATGCAGCTCACCCTGGGGACACCTGCCCTGCTGTTCTTTCTCTCAGTGCTCGCTCTTAGATTTGTAGTGTCCTGGGTGCCCAGCAGCATTAACATCATCCAAGAACGTGTCAGGCAGGGGAGGCTCAGGCCTCACCTCGTCCTGTGGAATCAGAATCTGTATTTGAGAAGATTGCCAGGAGATGTGCATGTGCATGAAACTTTGATAAGCACCACACCGGGGCGTGTAGTATAGTTAAATTTTAAAAAGTGATGTTCTCATTGCCACAATAAGTTTGTTTTGTTCATCCATAATAAGGAACAATCTTATTTGACAACAAAATTATGTAAGTTTTGGTCAGGCCTTTCCAACGGATGTATAAAATTAAATCTAATGACCAGGTTGAAGAGCCCGGACTACTGAAACCAAAGTTACTGAGGCTGTTTTGGCAAATGAATGCTTTGATATAATCTCTCTTTGGTACAGTTTGTCGCCATGAATGTTTTTAAAGTTTTATTTTGGTGGGTGTGGCTGATGTAGAATATCATAGGTGGTATGGTAAGAAGTTCCCAAAACCAGTCTTCTGTGTTAAGTAAGCATACTCTGTCATGGTTTCGTTCCTTTTTTTTTTTCTTTATCAGACTGGGAAATCATACAGAAAATACAGGTCTATGGAAGTGGTTAGTTTGTACAAGCAAGAGTGAGAATCTGAGTTCGAATCCCAAGTGCCTGTATAAAAATGGGACTCATGGCACAAGTGTCTGCAATCCCAGCTCTCCTACTAGGTAGATAGGAGGTGGAGAAGAAGTCTGAGGGCCAGCTAACCTGTTGTAAGCAACAGTAAGACTATAAAAGACACCTGTCCCCAACCAAAGTGGAAAGTAAGAAACAACACCCAGGACTGTCCTCTGACCTTCACATGTGTACACACACATACACACAACTTTTTAATAATTTAAAAATTCTAGGGCCAGTGAGATTGCTCATTGGGTAAAGATGCTTGCTGCCAACCCTGACAACTAAGTTCCATCCTTGAAACCTACATGGTGGAAGGAGAGAAGAGACTCCTGTTAGCTGGTTTTCCAACTTCCACACATACACCATGAGGTATGTGTGTATGCATACACACACACAGACACACACATGAAATAAAATGTAAAAAAATTTTTAATAATCCAATGTACTGTTGTTAACGTACTATTGTTAAAAATTGTTAATAATCCAATGTACTGTTAACTAAATTACTATTAATGATTAATCACCAAATGTTGTATATACATTATACATTTTTAAAGAATTATTAAATATACAATGCTAATTATTAATATTAAATGGTAATTTTATATTAATGTTTCAGTGTAGATATATTTTAAATTCACTGTTAAGAGGATCCTTGTTCTTGACAAACATATGTGTGCTGCTATTTTATGGGGTTATGGCAGAGGCTGCAAGTTGTCTACCACTATCTCCTAATACCATTTTTTTCTGAGAGAGTTGTACATAGTACAACACCAGTTGTACTACGAGTGGCTATGTGCCTAGCTAAGACAGTGTTATTTACCACCCACCTGATCTAAATGTGATTATGTCTTAAATTCTGAAGTGTTGTGTATGAGGCTTCAGGCTGGGGGTTTGTAAGGAAAGCTACTTAGCTGTGGGCCACACCTTTTCTGCTTCCCTTATTATATTTAACTTGTAGATGTAATGCCCGGTGAATAGGCAACCATTTTCTGAACTGCAGATTGGAAACTAGGCGCCAAAAGTGGTAGAGGATAAGGACTGATAAAGCAAGGGAGAGCGATGCATGCTTGTAATTCCAGCGCTTGGGAGACTGAGGTAGCGGTCTTGAGTTCTAAAGAACCTGGGCTGTATAAGGAGACCCTGTTTCTTAACAAATAAATGATAGAAGGAAGATATAGGTAGAGAGATAGATGATAGATATATAAAGAGGTATGTGATGGATAGATGATAGATACATAGATAAAGTTAAAACTAGATCCTTGGTAGCTATAGAAACTTCAGTGTACCTTCATGTCTAAATTAACTTTAAAAACTTACTTATTATTATTATTACTGTATTTTATGTGTATGAGTGTATTGTCTGCATACGTGTACGTACCATGCCCTCAGAGGTCAGAAGAAGGCATTGGATCCCCTGGAACTGGAGTTACAGATGGTTATAAGCCACCATGTGGGTGTTGGGAATCAAACCTGGATCTTAGGCAAGAACAGCTTGTTGCACTTAACCACTGAGCCACCTCCTCAGGTCTAAATTAACTTTTGTGCATTTCAGTTATAAAATTTTAGCTTTTCTGTTGTATGTAGCCGATTCTAAGCTGATATATGATGAGAACAAAGATTGACTGCACAAAAGTACTTTACTTAAGTTAGGACTCAATGAAGTTAATCTGCCAGAATTCACTTGACAGATCTAATTCCTTACTTTTTCTCCCCCTTCCTTCTTTCCTTCCTTCCTCTCGCCCTTCCTTTGTCCTTTTGCAAACAAGGTCTCACATAGTCTAGGCTGACACTGAACTTGCTATATAACCGAAGATGACCTTGGACTTCTTTTTTTTTTTGAAATTTTTTAAACTTTTACAAAAACTTTATTGAGACTTTCATACATACATATGAGGTGTTTTGATCAAATCCATGCCCACTCCCTCCCCTCCAACGCCTCCCATATCTCCCCATCACTTTTTTCTTTTTCTTTTCTTTTTTTTTTATTTATTTATTTTTATGGGGCTTTTGGATTCTCTAAGATTCCCCTCTCTGAAGAGGTAACCCTAAAACCTTTTAAGGATGAGGTAAAAGTTCCAAAATACTTCTGACAGGCCCAAGGACATTTTGACTTTTAGCCAAGAAACTGGCTACTTTTCTTTGGGGTCTTTTTATCCTAACTGCCTAGCCAATTCCTACATCCTATTCTTATCATGTCATCCTCTGAAGAGGGCACCCAAATCACCGATAGGGATTCAGGCTGCAGACCACTCTGGCTTCTTCCATGCTGAACAGGGATGCAGGATGAGGCAACTGGAGTACCCCTTCAGTGGGTCTATCTAAAAGACTCCCAAATTGCATAACTCTTATCTCTAAGGGGAAAAGAAGGTCTTTGAATCCTGAATAGGAGATGTGAAGGAGAAGTAAAGGCAAGAGTAATTAGCATTACAAGTTCTAGTCTAGGAACTAGAAAAAAAGTCAGAACAGGGCAATTTTCAAATGTTCATATGAAAGTCCATCGGAATTTCTTGACAAGGGCTTCCAAAAGCATCCCTCTACTGGGGTCCTCCTCATTTTTCTTTTGTCTTTCAAGGCTGGACTCTAAGTGATAGATTCAGGATTTGCTTTCAGGTATTTTGATAGTTGTTGGAATGGTTAGAATCAGTGTCAGTTCCCTCTCAAAGGCTTCTAGATAGGGGGAGAAAACAAATTTATCCATAATTTTAGAACAATAGCTGGTTGTCCCCCTTAGCTACAGGAGAAGAAGATTTGAAGTCTTACATCTGAGCAGCACTTTCTGGTTAGGAACAAAATCATCAATGAGAAATATTGTCTAACTTTTTATATAGACTTAAGCCTAATCCCTTGAACTCTTAAGTACACTGATGACTTTACTCTTTGGTTATACTTTCCATTTGGGTGTTTAAGACCACAGAGTTGGCCCAAATAAATCAATTTATTTTTACACTTAAGGTCATTTGAGGGTCTGTTCCTCAGGAGTTACATGGGCTTGGGAGGAGCTCCTGGCTCCTTTCTTTTACCAGTTCCATCTATGTGAAGATAAGTCAAAGGTCCTGTTTGACCATGTCTGGCTTCACTTGGAAACATGAGTGAAATGTTTCCTCTAAGTTGACCCTCCTCTTTGTAGACTGGACACTGGTTCAAGTCCATCTCACGGGGTCTCCATGTCCTCCCTGAGGGGGACTCACTTTTAAAAAATTATTTACATATCTATTTATTTGATGTGGAGTGTTTCGCCTGCATGATAAGAGCACCCATGTGGTACAATGCCCACTGAGGCCAGAAGAGTGCACTGGATCCCTTGGGACTTGAGTTATAGGCAGTTGTTAGCTGTCATGTGGGTGCTGGTAACTGAACCTGGGTCCTCTGTGGACCCAGGGCAGCTGTGGTTTTAACGGCTGAGCCTTCTTTCCAGCCTGATCTAAATTTCTGATCCTCTTTCCTTAGCCTCCTGAATGCTAAGCTCATAGGAATGAGTCACCATGCTGGTAAGTACACATTTTCTTTTGATTAAGAGTTCAAACTAATGAGATAGCATTTTGATAGTATGTCAGGGTTCTTCTGAGCAGCCCTAAATTAAGGGAGGTATTAGTCACTTCCTGGGAATAAAAGGTACTTAAAGGTACTCTCTTCTGGCCTTACTAAACCCAGAAGCTGACCTTACAGGACTGATGAGACTGGGAGTCACGTGCAACCTGGCTGTGTGGTCCTTTGTCAGATCATTGAACTACATTTACTTTGATACTTCAACTTCAAAAAGAATTCTGTTCGCTGATTTTATCAACCAAATTACAATGTTCTTAAGTGCAAAGAAATGTATTCATTGCTGTATCTCCCTTATATTTATGCTTACCATGGTTTTGTTTTTGTTTTTGCTTTTCATTGTGTTGGAGATGGAATCCAAGATCTCACGCGTGCTCAGCACAGCTTTTCACCTGAGCTGTGCACCGAGGTCCAAGGTTTGTTTTTAAGTTTTCGATATACCTTGTATTTATTTTTATTTAATATTTTACTTATTTTTTATTTTTATGTGCATGAGTGTATTGCCTACACGTATGTAAGTGTGCCCATGTTGTACAAGGTCAGAAGAGGGTGTTGGATCCCCTGGAACTGGGGTTACTGATGGTTGTTAGCCACCATGTGAGTGCTAGGAACTGAACCTGGGTCCTCTGCAAGAGCAGCCAGTGCTCTTAATGACTGAGCCATCTCTCCAGCCCCATGTATGGTATTTAATCTGTAATCGATATAGTAAGTCAAAGCTATAAATGATAGAGTCAAAACCTTTCTAAATAAACTGCTTAAAAATGAGCATGTCACTTGCTGCACTATGCTCTGTGAATGGTGTGATGTAAGGTCCGAAGTCTTTCAGTTTGACTCAGTTCTGGGTTGCAACCTGATAGCCTGAGGCATTCTTTCATTCTTCAGTTTTTAAAATAATGGGAAATAAAAGTAAATAAAAATTCTCTTTTTCATTCCTACTGCAACGCCGAACATTTTTTAAACGCTTACTTGGATAGGCTTCAGCCTTCAGAACAAACAGAAACTGTGGCAGGTTCAGCCTGTGACAAGGCAATTTAATGGTCTTGCCTTATGACCAATGGTGATTACATCTTCTGATTAAGTGAGTTGCAGTTCTGTTGTTCTGTTTATAGACTATATAAAAAATATTTTTTAAATGAACACAGTGGATTGGCTAGGACTCATGTGGCTCTGTGTAACAGGCAAACAACAGCGACTTAAGGAAGGTAGAAGTTATTCATTTTCCCAGTTCTATGCTGGATTATTATCTGGGAGTCCCTTGGGCCACCCTGGCCAACAACTCAAAAGAAGGTATCTCCTCTGGCATTGTTGCTTGTTATGTAGCCTTTAGCTATACATATGGACACTTAAGAAATTATATTGGCCCCTTTAATATTTGGTTATACTTTCCTTTTGGGTGTTTAAGGACATAAGTTAATTTTTCTGTAATGTAAACAAGATGAATTCTGGGCTCACATAGAAGCATCTTAGTGCTACTAATGTTCTGGAAATCTTTTCAGTGCACTGCTATCTTTTATCCTAACAGCTTCATAGACATAAGATGGTCACTACAACTCCAGCCATCACATCCTTCTGCAAAGCAATTGCCGAGAGATCTCAGTAATCTGGAATTCTACAATGATCTTACTCTATGAAGACTAGAAAACCAGACAGAAGAGACAGATTTACAAATCAAATCATGACAGCACGTAGGTCAGTTGTAATGAGAGAAGTGGACACCAAAGGTTGGGTGCATACAGAAGATTCGTGGGCTTTTACCTCCTCGGAAAAGTCAGGTCTGGCTCGCTGGGGTGGCAGGAGGCAGCCTTCGTGTTGAAGTAGAAGACCAGCACCAAGCAGAAGCAAAAACAACCCAAAGCAAAGCAAAACAAAGAGCCCCAAGGCCCAATGGTGCTCCCCAAAGCACAATTAGAAAGCTATTATTGTGGGGAATAGGTGGGAGAGTCGGTCCAGCTAAGATGGGTTCCATGAGACATGAGGATTCCAGGAGAGCCACCATCCAGGCGCTGGGCAAGAAGTGAGGGGGAGGAGACAGGCTGGATCTGGTGACTGACTCTGGCTTCTCTCTTGAGCAAGTGGGAGGACCACTAAGCCATTAACTTCAATGAGGAAAGCAAAGTGTTTTGTTACGGAGTGATACTGGCTTCAGATTAGGATATTCTGAATGTGAGGTATTTATGAGAGTTTCATGTAAGTCCTTCCAGTGTCTAAGTTAGAAATCAAGGAAACGCTACCTGTGCGCTTTGTGTTAGTATTCAGGACCCACTATTAGAAACTCATTCAGGGTAGAGGTCACAGTTTATTCAGCTTTCTAAATGACTGTGTGAACTCTTCGTTCTGTGTAGGTATCTAAGTGTTGCTTCTGTGCCCTGCCGGTGAAGCACGTGCCAAGCGTCCCGCCCTATGCCTATTTCCTCACACTCATCTAAGCCCTCCTACCCTCACTGTAAGCTTTAGGATTTTGTTATGAAAGTCAAGGTAATCGGTGCCGTGTCAGTGAGGATGATGATTTGATGAGGAGGAGGATTTGAGAAAGAGTCTCATGCATCTGCTCAGGCTGGCCTTGAACTTCATATGTATCTGAGGATGACCTTAAATTCCTGATCCTTCTACTTATACCTCCCAAGAGCTGAGATTACAGGCATGCAACACCATGTCCAGTTTATGCAGTGCTGGAGAACAAACTCGAGGGAGATTGTGCTTATAACTTCACAAAAGATAAAGGTGGGAACACGCAGGAGTGTTCCTGTTGGCTTTGCTGATTAACGGTGACATTTTTCTCTCCCATCTTTCCCCATTAAGACTCTGTCCTCCAGGCACAGTGACATCTGCTGTCCTGAACTCTTCCTTCTGTCTCTCAGCACTCTGAAACCCCATTGTTACTGGTTTCTTCATTCTTTTTGCATTTGCCTCTTTACCATCACACCAGATGTCCTTCAAATTAAAGTCATTACATTTTATTCACAAAGCTTCAAAGGAAGCCAGGTGTAGTAGTACAACTCTGGAGAGAGAGAGGCAGAGGTCAGTGTGGTCGACATAATGAGTTCTAGGTCAGTCAGGACTATATGGTGATACCCTGACTCAAAACAACCCCCCCACCAAAAAAAAAACAAAACCAAAAAGATGAAATAAATTTAAATATTAGAGATACCATAAATAAAATAAGTTCAGAATATATTACTGAATTTTTCTAGACTAGCAATGCTACTGATCAATTTCTTTATTCTGCATTGGTGTTATTATTTTAGGATTATTGATCTATTTATTTTATAATCTTCTTAGAAGTTTAGTAAGATTATTTGATTCACTGTGGGATTATAATAGTCCTAGGAAGCAGTGATTATCAGTTAAAGTCAATTAACATCACTCTCTTCCTCCTCCTCCTTCTCCTCCTCCCCTTCCTCCTGCTCCTCCTCCTCTCCTCCTTCTCCCTCCTCCCCCTCCTCTTCCTCCTCCTCCTTCTCCTCCTCCTGCTCCTCCTCCTCTTCTTCCTGCTCCTCCTCCTCCTCCCCCCTCCTCCTCTCCCTCCTCCCCCTCGTCTTCCTCCTCCTCCTGCTCTTCCTCTTCCTCCTCTTTCTCCTTCTTCTTTTTCTGCTTTTTCTCTGAGCCACAGTGTCCCTATAGCCTCATCTGCCCTGGAACTTGCTATGTAGACCAGGCTGGTCTCAATCTCACAAAGATCTACCTGCCTTTACCTCCTGAGTACAGGGTCTAAAGGCATGTGCCACCACACCCAGAAACATCTTTCTTGAGGACATTTGATTTAGTGATCATTTTGGAATATGCTGTCAAACCACCTTTCTTTTGTGATTATGTGTGATAAACAAAATAGTCATATATAGTAACTACCAGATTTCATGTCTGGTTGTCTTGTGATCACTGAACCTTACAGCTCCTCCTATTTTTGGATAACTGTTGACTTCTTCCCTCATTTGTCTTATTTTATAGTTCCTTACATTATTGTTTTCTGATTACAGGATAGAAACAAGTATATACTAATACTTAATATACCTGTACATCTGCACATGTATATACTATATATATACATGTATATACTAATACTTAATATATATGTATATCTGCACATGTATATACTATATACACACATGTATATACTAACACTTAATATATATGTACATCTGCACAAGTACATACTATATATACATGTACATACTAACACTTAATATATATGTACATCTGCACATGTACATACTATATATGCACATGTATATACTAATAATATATATGTACATCTGCACATGTATATACTATATATACATGTATATACTAATACTTAAAATATATGTACATCTGCACATGTACATACTATATATGCACATGTATATACTAATACTTAATATGTATGTACATCTGCACATGTACATACTATATATGCACATGTATATACTAATAATATATATGTACATCTGCGCATGTACATAAGCACCATCCTGCTCAACCTTTGCTTTGCTACCTCTTGAAATGCATAAGATTCAAATATACTAGAAGACACTAATACTAACACTTAATATATATGTACATCTGCACATGTACATACTATATATGCACATGTATATACTAATAATATATATGTACATCTGCGCATGTACATAAGCACCATCCTGCTCAACCTTTGCTTTGCTACCTCTTGAAATGCATAAGATTCAAATATACTAGAAGACACTAACTTTCCCTCTTTGTCACCCCACCCAGTGCAGCTGTGTTTCTCACCCTGATACCTCCCTCTACCCATACAAGAAATGTGTTGGATGTGTCTAGAATGTGTCTTTCTGTTTGTATAAAAACATGTTATTGTTTTATGCAAACTTTTTCTTGTCTACTTACATTTATACAGAATTCAGAAATATTCTATTTCAGTTATTTTACTGGGTTCTATGATTTTAAGGATTATTTATACTGTCATGTAGAGCCTGTTATTCCAACTTGGTAGAGAGATGCCAGGGTGCACCAGTGACAATGGTTTATCTATTTGCTCCTCAAAGATGGGAACTCACATTTTTCCTAGCTCCTTTCCAACAAACAACCCTTTATAGAAGTCAATGAGAATTTCTTGGGGGTCACACAAGTCAGAGAAGACTTGTTGGCCTGAGGATAAAACAGCCATGTTAGACGACTTTCCTGAATACTGGATTAGCTTTGTGATGTTAGCAGACTTCTTAGATTATTCATATCCTGTCTTCCTTTGCTCTCATCTAGCCTCTTCATTTGTGCTTAACAGGTTTCAAAGAATAATTTATTATTTTATCATACCATTCTCCCATTTCCTGAAACACATTTTTGTTTGTCTTTGCGATTCCTCTGTTTTAAGATGCTTGGTCATACTCTTGTCCATTTGTCTGTCGAGGCTCTGTTGCATCCTTCTTGTCATGCTGAAGTTCTTGGTATATGCTCAGTACTTTTTGCTTCTCTGTTTTAGTCACAACAAAATGTCTTCTCCCAAGCTAACATCTGTCACTGACCTTGTTCAGGGTATACTTTATTAAACAGAAAGCTTGAATAAATGAAGCCAAATGTATCTTTTCAAGATTTATCTGGGCTGGAGAGGTGCCTCAGGGATTAAGAGCACTTGTTATTCTTCCAGAGGACCTGGGTTTGGTTCCTAGCATCTACATGGTGACTCTGTCACCCTCTTCAGGCCTTTTTGGGTACTGCACACACAACAATATATCAGCAATCAAAACCCTTGTATAAAAAACATAAATAAATCATTAAATAAAGATTTCTTTATGATATATGTTGTTTAGATTTTATCTTGAAAATCCTTTTCTACTTCCTGGGCTGTATAGTTGTTCCCCTACAATTGTTTTCCATTAACTTCACGTATTTTCCACCACAGTACAGACTAACAAACTCAGAGGCCACTTTGTACGTGGGTTTGAGTAAGGACCCAGTTTTATTTTTGTCTAATAGTGAGTCTGTTTCCTCAATGTGGCCACTCAATGATTTCTCCTTTGCTTCATAGTGTCTGCATTAGGTAAGATTCTCTTGAGGAAAAGAACTGACAGAATGCATGCGTAATGCAGAAGAGAATTTACCAGAGTGATTTATGCAATAAGGTCTGGGTAGCGGGACAACGGCTGTCTGTATCTGGGCTAGAAGCGTCAGTAGTCCCAACCTGGTGCGGAAGGGCTTGAAGGTTCTTGGTGAGTTGCTGGGCTTCAGACCACATTGGACAGCTGAGGACGCTGGGATCTGATGTCAGAGGAGGGAGGTAACAGCAGCAACAGGAGAAAGATGGACACACATACCAGGCAGGCAAGGAGCGCTGCTTTTCTCTCAGACCCTTACAACTGGATGCCCCTGAAGGTGCTTGTCACTCTGGGGGAGGGTCTTCTCCCCTCTGTTAATCCTTCACGGACTCTCTCCAACAGAACCACATAGACATGTGTCTCTTTTTTAAAAAAATTTTTATTTATTATTTGTATGATTGTATTGCCTATGTGTGTGTCTCTTTTTTTAAAAAAAATGTATTTATTATTTATATGAGTATATTGCCTACATGTGTGTAAGTGCACCCACATGATGCAATGCCCACAGAGGTCAAAAGAAGGTGTTGGGTCCCCTGGAACTGGAGTTATGAACAGTTGTTAGCCACCATGTGGGTGCTGGGAATTGAACTCTGGACCTCTGCAAGAGCAGTCAGTGCTCTCAACCACTGAGCCATCTATCCAGCCCCAGAGGTATGTCTCTTAATTGATTCTAGATCACATAAAGTTTAACCGTCAGTGTCTGCTACTATTTTTTTTAAGATATAGGTTCCCGTTTATATGCTCATTCTTGAATTCTAAGTTAAAATTGATTAGCGTATTTGTCTATTGTTTTAAGAAACAATGATGGGCATTCTTGGTAGGTTCATCTTACATCCTTATCAAACACATATATTCAAAGTATTTGAGAAGGATTAGGAACTCCCATTCTCCCAAATGTGACTCAACACATAATTCTAGTATGCCAATACACATGGAGGCTAGACAAAGTAACTACTTGCAAAAAAAAAAAAAATGAGCAAAACGTGTCACATATTTGTTATTCATTACTCATCTTGTTCATTCCACAAATACTCAAAAGTCTACTGGGTGTGGGAACTGTGATAGTGTGGGAGAGATAATGGTGACCCAAGAGAAACAAACCATTACAATCAAGAACTGTAATTTCTGGGGGTTGGGGAGTTAGCTCAGTGGTTAAGAGCACTGGCTGCTCTTGCAGAGGACCTGGATTTGAATACCAACACCCACGTGGTGGCTAATAACAATCTATAATTCTAGTTCCAGGGAAATTCAATGCTCTCTTCTGACCTCCTCTGGCATTGTGTGACGTGGGTGCACTAACATACATGCTGGCACTATACTCATACAAATTAAAAAAAAAAGACAATGAATAAAATATTTTTTAAAAGAAATGTAATTTCTGGTGAGAAAGAAATATTAATCAACAACTTACTCCAACAACTTTATCATGGTATTGGTGACAACTGTTCTGAACTAGTGTCAGGGGCTTAATGAAATAGATTTGATCTGGTAGGGGATAAATAAAAGTCAATATTTGTAGGGTGGATGGAAGTTAGGCAGGCCAGAGCATAGGAGGGGACTTCTGGTGAAGGAAAGAACACAGCACTTACAGGAGCCACATGAGTGCAAGGGTCTGAAGAAACACAGACATCCATGTGCAGCAATACTTAGAGATGCAGTGATAAAAACTAAACTCAGAACAAGAAACAGCCTAGTCAGGCTACAAGAGCAGGCACAGACAAGGAAAGAAATCTAGGACACATTTCAAACAAGCCAAGATCTCAGTGCTCCAAAGTATGTTACCTTCCCAAACAGCAAATTTCTTATGTTGGGGTCTATATGAGAGTAATATTTAATAGTCCGCAAAGAGTATGTTAGGTGCTTTTGTCTGCTGTGATCAAAATACTTGAAGAAAATAATTTATAGCAGAAATTGGCTTGTGGTTTCAAGGTGGCCTTGATCTACCATGACCCCAGGAAGGCCAGTTCATAGAAGTCAGAGTGTGTGGTAGAGACACCTCACATCCTGTGGAACAGGAACAGAGACCAAGGGCCCAGAGGATATAACCTGCAAAGGTTGCCCCCAGTGACCTACTTTGGCCAACTAGGTCTTCGTTCCTAAAGGTTCCACAGCCTGCCAAAGTAGTTCTATCCCAAAGGAACACAAAATATGACTTGGGAGAGACATTTCAGATTCAAACAATAATAAAGTGCCCCTTATATTGACAATCTTTTATCTTTGTAGAACTCTGTTTATCATCCACTTTGAATTTCATTTGTGATTTGTCTTTCCTTTCTAAAAGAAGCCAACATGATATAGATATAAAGCGGAGGATAGTTTTTGCCCTGTTCAGTTACTTCCCAATTTGCTGGTGCCTCCATTGGACAAGTGTCCTTCCTGCCCACTGGCCATTACTGGCGGCACCTAGAACCAAGCCTAGGGGACAGCAAATCCCTAATAGATTAGTTAGTACCTAAAACAGATGAATGGAAATGCTGTCATCTTAAGGACACATCCTTTTATAGACTCTTAGTAAGGGAATATGGCAATATATCAATGGCATCTATTAAACACAGACCAGTTGCTGTGAACTGGCTCCTGCTGTGTTCACCACAATTGTCTCTGAGTCTGCTCAGTAGTGTGATTCCTTTTGAGATCTACAGAATGAGAAGAACTATAATAAGTGATTACGCTTGATTTCATGCTTAACTTATGATTTCAGAAATATACTTTGAAAAGTAATGGAACTTGACTTCACTAGTATACATCCACAGACACACATATACACACATAGACACACACTGATACACACAGAGACACATTTAGACAGACACACATAGACATATACATTCACATATACAGACATACACAGACTCAGACATACAAACACACACATATACACACACAGACCCAAACATACAAGCACACACACAGATACACACAAACACAGACACACATAGACACACACACACATACATGATTCAAACAAGGGTTTCATGAATGCCAAATATGAGCCCCACACTCACACTATTTCGTCGATGCCAATTTTGTAAAGCAAGCTCCAAGTAAGTACGTATAGCACTAGAACAGAAAGAGCTTATTTAGTGGAAAATATGAAAAAGTTTTCTGGCACTGGAAAGAATTCCTTTTTAAGACCTGGTGCACATTTTCAAAACGCACACAAACCATGCCATCTTATCTTAGCTTTATGAAGTTAATTCGTTCTTGCCAAAGGAGGCCTTGGGTGGCTGTTGAGGGGAAGGGGGCTGAAGGGTTTGGAGTGGTGAGTGAATCAGCTCTAGCACTGAATTCTAGAGCAAAGCAAAGAACCTCCTGGGGCGTACTAGAAAGCAGGTGGTGGGAACTGTCACAGGGGTCAGATTGGGAAGGGGTTGTTGCAAGTGTTCAGAGATGGGTAGTACAGTGTGGGGGAGTGCGCTGTCCACAGTAGCCGTGCTTAGGGAGCATTTAGAATGTTTCGTGCTTGGTTCTGGATACATTCTGCACACGCACCATTAAATCCTTGTGACAATCTGAGTGGGAACAAGTGTGCCTTGGTTGCTGTGACCCGCAGACCCTTTTCCTCTCTACTTCCACTTGGCAGCAACTGAACTAGACAGCGCCCTTCAGTCCACACAGTGATGGAGTCCTCCTGAAGACCACATTTGCCCACATGGTCTCTCTTCCATAGGCCCTGGAAGTTGGGGGATTGTCAACAAATCACAGTTCTCAGTGAGAGCTGACTGTGTACACATCTGTCTAAGTGGGATTTTGTTGTTGTTGATGCAGTTGACTTCAGCTGTTAGTTTCTGAAATTAGAAAATTGTGAAGCTATCTCCATAGATTTGGCCCCTGGCGTTTGACTTGTACATTGTTCCTGTCTTTAAGGACCCCTTGTTCTATTTTTCTGTGCTATCTATGAAGTGAAACCCTGTCTTCAGTCATGTTTCTCAAGAAATCTCTCACGAGTGTCAGGAGTTTCATTTTAGATGTAGAGTTTCCACAGGCAGCATCCAGTGCTGCTGGTTATTTTGCTTCACAAATGAGAGTTCTCAAGCAAATGTGACGTTCTCAAGCAGCCCAAGATGCACAGGAAGGCACTCTTGGCTTTTGTCTCTTGGCTACAGTAAAGGGATTGATGGCTTTTGTCAGCACAGTTGTGTTCATGGTCAAAAGACAGTCTTAGGAAGAGTCACATCTAACCATAATTCCCCGTTTTTTCAGATACAGGTTCAGATCTTTCAAATTTATTCCTGGGAGGAACCAATTTCTCTTTAATTTCAATTTAAGTACACCCCAAAAGTTGGGCACTTACTTAGAAGTACTTTATATTTAATTCCTTTAGCATTTTTTTCATTATGAAACTAATGAAAATTGTCATTTTAAGAGCCTGTTATATGATATCTTGAAGATGAATTACCAAGTTGCTTTCCCATCCCTTTCTGGAGTGAAGGAAACCATGAGCCATCCCTAAGGTATTAGAAGTTGAAGGGGTAGGCAAGCCAGGTCATGTCCTGTTGTTTAGGCCTATGACCCTGAAACCAGATGGCTTTTGTGTTTTCTGGAAAGCTTCAAGCTGGACACCATGGTGTCATCATTAACAAAATGACAGGTCTCTACAAAATCATCGATGGGTGAACGTGAATGAGGATCAAAAGATAAGAAAACAAAAACATGACAAAGTCTACTTTCAGGCTTATGACATGGGTTTATTTGACTAGCAAAGGTTCAGTGCTAATTTTATGGTTATGAAGACAATGTAACACCTAATTATGTGACACTCATTAATAAATTCTGGGTCTGCTCATAGCCAGAAACATTTTCAAGAATTGAAATGGTGTGAGAGTTGTAGCCGGCTTCTCAAGAAGTTTCCTGCAACCATCCTTAAAGCAGCAACAGGGAAGGGACACATCTGTCCTTTGTGGTGTGACTCCCCTCCCCTCCTGTCATTTGAAAGAGGTGCGGGCTGAGTCACAGTGCCCTGCCAGTGCTTTCTGAGGAGCTGAGAGTACTCAGCTTTCAGGATTTAATCTTCCTGGTTAAGTGCTGCTGTAATTCAGCCCGATTAAGTGCACTTAGAGTCCCAACTTAAATTCTCCCTCTTCTTTTCACGAACTGTAGTCCTGACAGCAGCAGAGAGAAAAACCACTTGCCTGGAAAAGTTAGGAGATGCTCAGGATTAAAGTTACAAAACGTGGGGTTTGTGAAACGGAGGGCCTCAGAGAAAATTAGTAGCCCACGTTTAGCCAAGAACTAGGGCCTCAATGGATTATTTTCGTTAATAACTTTGGTTTTGCTATTTTCCCGTAGCCCTGAACTCCCTTCGCTCCCTCCATCCCTTCCTCCCTCCCTACTTTTTTCTTTCCTTCCTTCTTTCTGTCCCTTCGTTTCTTCTTTCACGGCTTTCATCCCCTTTCCCGCTCCCTTAAATTATTGAGTGATGGTCTACTAGGCAATTTTTAAGCCAGGAAACCCCACAGCCCGCCCCCAGGATGGTGTGCCGCGCAGACTGAGGGCGTATGGGAATCCTATTTACTTGTCTGTGGGACTTGGGTTTCTGCTTTGAGTCGTCCCTGTGTCCACTCTTTATCAGGTTGGCCTTAGGCTGCTGTGAATAACCCAGCCTGTCCAGTTTTGGAATGTTGTTGTGGGTCCGGAGTTGCCCCCAGGCCAGGGACCTTGGCGGGCCTAGAGGGCAGTGCGCTGGGCGGGGCCAGGGCCAGGGCTGGCGGCGAGTCTCAGTACAGTCAGGGCTTCTGCTGGGCAGGGCCAGCTGCCAATCTTGCCAGGCGGCCACCGGGGCGCGGGGGTGACATGGGACATAAAGGTGGCGTCCGCCGGTGAGAAACACCTAGCGCAGGTGGAAGGGTGGCGGCGAGAGGGAGTTCCACGGAGACTTAAGGAAAACAGCAGGGAGGGGCCGGTCGCTGTCTTTTGGACCTGCCCGGAGCCCCACCCTCGGCCGCAGGAAAAGCCCCTAGGGACGCGGGCGGGAGCCGCAGACCCCGCAGCAGCCCGGCGGTGCGCTCCACCTGTGCGCTGCGGGCCCCGCGCCACGTCCACGCTCCGGTCCCGGCCCCCGACCTTTGTCCTGACCATGGCGGCGGGACCCGCGAGCTGCGGGAGCCGAGCCCTGTGCCGGCCACTCCTGCTGACCCTCTGGGTGAGCGCCGGGGACGGGAGAGGGGACGCGGCGGGCCGGGAGGCCGGTCCAGGTGGTCCAGCTGGGGTCGAGGGGGCCGCTAGGCTGCAGCTGGGGGCGGTGGGGGAGGGTGGGCAGAAGCCACCGGGCGCCGCGGTCCCGCGGGGGAGGGCAGGTGGCCCTGAGATGTAATCGCAGATCCAGGCGGGGGCGGATCGCGAACACCCAGCCAAAACCGTGGCCTCGGGGTGCGCTGGGCTAGCGGGGTGCACCCGGCAGCTGCCTGTGCCTGCGGTACCGGCCTAGGAGCGCAGGGAGCCGGCCGCTCAGGGCTGAAGGCTCAGCAAGCCAGTGTCCTTGGGGTCAAAAAGGGCACTTGTCGCCTTTGGAGGATTGATCTTGAGGACTGTGTGCTGGGAGAGGCTCGCGGGGGCTGAGGGGCGAGCGCGATGGGCTTGGGACGGTGACTGTATGTTCTTCTGGAGTCTGGACATGGGCGAGTAGGACGTGACCGTTGTTAACCTGAAAGGCCTTGGTCCCTAAGTCTCTAGGGAGTGAGCTCGCTGGGAGTGAGCTCTCTAGGCCCTGGAGGTGTTTGGACTCTTCCCCCCACCACAACCCTTGCTCTAGCTTCTTTCCCCCTTTTAGAAGTACAAGAAT
Source organism: Nannospalax galili (assembly GCF_000622305.1). Classification (NCBI taxonomy): domain Eukaryota; kingdom Metazoa; phylum Chordata; class Mammalia; order Rodentia; family Spalacidae; genus Nannospalax; species Nannospalax galili. The sequence continues at coordinate 3,376,515 of NW_008333886.1, read as the reverse complement.
GACCTCAGCCCTTCCCAGAGGTGGGAGCCACGGAAGTGATCTTATTTGGGACAGGACAGCCACCGGCCAAGGCTGGAAAGACTGGATCAGGAATTTGATCTGAGTCCTGGGAGCAGACCACTGGGGAGTCTGGGATCAAAGTGCCAGCCCTGGATTGGAGTTTATCTGGGTTTCCTTGAACAAGGAAACTTTTCACTGGGCCAGGTTCAAAAGACCGAGATACTTATTTGTGCCCTTTAGCCTTGAGCCTGCAGGATTGGGCTGCAGTTGGCCTCAAGGATGCCTGGAGGAACCCAGGGAACCTGGGAGATGCTGAAGTCAGAGGCTGAAATGTTAGGATTTCTTCCCCTTTTCTTGGACTCCCATTTCACAAAGGATTCCTGCATTTTTAGTTGCCGAAATTGCATTGTGGCTACTGCCATTATTAGAATGGTTTTCTCAAGGAATGAATGGACTTCAAATTCTTGACCGAAATTCGAGGCGGGGGGGGGGGTGGGGTGGGGGGGGCGGCGTTTACTCATAAACACAGGAAGGGCCAGGTACCCAGAAGTTAGCGCTTTGCAGTTGATGAAACAGACTAGAATAAATAATGGGCACAAATGGGTGTTTGCTGATGACAAAGTGCTAATGAATGAAGTTGCCATTTCCTTTTAAACCACAGCCTTATTCTTTGAGAGAAAAGGCATGCTTAGGCACTGCATTGCCCTGAAGAACTCACAGCCAAACTTTGTAGTGTCCTCTCCAATGAGAGAGAGAGAGAGAGAGAGAGAGAGAGAGAGAGAGAGAGAGCTCTGATGCCCCCCTCATCTTGCAGGAAAGCTTAGTGTGAGTCTCCCTGAGTGCTAGACTCCAGCTGTGCATGTGCTAAGACTCCTACCAGCCTCAGGTGGGTGTGAGAAAAGCAGAAAGGCTTTAAGTGAGGTCTACTTAAGAATGACTTTAGAGGGTGCGGCTCCCTTCACTTTGCCTCTTTCCCATACACTCGAGTAATCCCTCGACACTCCACATCTGCGAGTTTCCACTTCCTAGTACTGCCCCACCCCACACTGCCCTCCTCAGTGGCGTTTTCGTCTTCCTGAATGCCATCCACTTTATTCTCTAAGGCCATCTGAGCTCTGCCTTGGCAAACCCAAGCGACACACTTTATTCTCAAATTTCTCCCAGTGATTGTCTTCATTCTCCAAATTCAGAACTTAAAAATCTTTGTGACCATAGAATGACTCCCCACCCAATTTCTTTTTCTCTCCACTTTCTTTTGTGTATGTGGTTAAGAAGATTGATCATGAGATCCTTTTGATAGATTTTTAAGAGTACGTTGATTAACTAGAAGCACAATGCTGTACAATAGATATCTAGACGCTTGGTCCTTTGTAACAGAAACTTTATACCTACTAAGCAACAAACCCCACTTTTCCCATGTCCTTCACCCCAACCTTCTGTTTCCTCTTCTGTAACTTTGGCCACTGTTTCCACTCATAAAGTCTGTCTTGCTGCTTGGAATGTACATTTTTTTTCCCTTAGGCCATTTTTTCTACTTTATGGCTTAAATTTTCACTTTATCTTTATTATTGGTATTTCAGACATAATCATTAAAAATCAGGGTTCTACATCTCTACATAGCATTGTCTTTAACATGTCACTTATTATGCTGCAAATGTTTTCCTTTGGGTGTCAGAAATTGCACAGTATATAGTATTCCTGTGTGCCTTGCTTTTCACAGAGATTTCTACAAGCTTTTTCCTTATTAACACCAAGTACTTCATTGTCTCAATGAATAAATGTTTTCAGAGATATCACCTGGATGTATTTTCTTGTGTCTATCACTTCTGCCACTGCTTTTGATACTACAAATAATATCACAATGAATAAGCTTGGCTGTGTGTCATGTTCCATGTGGGGCAGGTATACCAGTAGCCTAGACTACCAGAAATGGAGATGACAAACATGAAAGTCATTGACTTCTGGCCAGTGTCATTCTCTTGGTACAGGTTGTGTGTCACTAGACACTGTTTTACACTTGATGATGTGTCACATTGTTAAAAATATCAGTAGCATAAGAGTTATTAAGTAAGAATGACTTTGAGGGTGCTGGAGCCAGGCAGAAATTTGCCAAAAGATAAAACTGAATGCATACTTTATACAGAACACCATGGGGAACTCCAAATATGAACTACTGGACTGCAAATGACATCATATAGGTTATATAAGCAGCATGATGGGCTTCTTACAAATTTGCAGTGAAGAGCACCTGTTGACTCAGATTTCCAAAGCCAGTTCATTCAACTTGAGAAAACCAAGCTTGTAACAACACATACAATTTCCATGGTTAAAAGAGAGATACCAAAAACCCCAAGCCAAATCAAACAACATTGGCTATGCTAAAAGGTAACTAATAAACTGCATATATATATATATTTACATGTACATATATATTTTAAAAGGCTAGTGTAAGACATAAAACTCCAGTTTAAGGACATGACAAAATTCTGTAAAGTAATACAAAAAATCCTTAAAATATAAAAAAAGTCATCTTCACTCATTAAAAAAAGGTAAATTACAAACTGCATTGAAATGTCACTTCATATTTGACAAACACCCAGAAGTTTGACAGCATGCTGTATAGGCAGGAATGTATGTAAGTAGAAACTCTCATAAATTGTTATTTACAAAAGTTGCATGTCCTATGTGAACTGTATGTAGTCAAATCACGTGCAGACTAACACGGGTGCCTTTATCCTTTGTAAATCAAGTATCTGATACCTGTCTATTCATATTCTGATACTAAACCTTGTTTTAATCGATTAGACTTTATGGGATCTTTTACAGTCTGCACATCCTTTTGTTGTTCTTTTTTTTCATAATTTTCCTAATTTAATTTTTTTCTATGACCTTTTGAACCAGCTTGTTTAGCTCCGGGAAATACTCTGTTGAGATTTTTATTGAGATCATAAAAATTGTAACTCACTTTAGGATGTATGTTGCTGACTTTTCCCATCCAGATAATATGTTTTTTCTTTATGTGTAAATCTACCTTTATGCCTTGCAGAAATATTTTAGAGTTTCCTGAAATCAACCTTGAGGGTGTCTTACTAAATTGACTCCTTGGCTTTCAAACATAGCTTTGGAAAATGACTTCTTTTACATTATCTGACTGGTTTATTGTGGACATGAGGACTGTGCTAGCTATATTTTAGCAGCTACTTCTACTTTTTTAACAAATTCTCATGGTATTTTATTGGTTGATTTGCTTAAATTTTACAGCTAAAGTCATAGCAAATGCAAATGAAGATTTTTTAAAAAACTTCTTCCTTTGCAATTCATGTGCTTGGTCTATGGTGCTTTTAATGTAATGTAAATACTTGTGGTGACCCTAGAAATCCTGCTTTGTTTCCAGGTTTAGGGGATATATTAGTTATTTCTTGTTGGTGTGACCAATTGAGTGACAAGAAACAGCTTAACAGCTTAAGGGTGGAAGAGTTTATTTTGGCTCAGTCTGAGACACAGTCCCTTCAGGTAGGGAAGTCAGGGTAGAGAGTGTGAGGCAGCTGGTTACACAGCACACAGTCAGGAAGCAGAAAGCAGTGAAGGTTGGTGCTCAGGTCTCACTTCGTTTCTCTTCTTATACAATCTAAGAACCTTTTTCCTGGGATGGTGGCACCCACTTTCAGGATGGATCTTCAGTTAAACCTTTCTGGAAGCATCCTCAGAGATACACAGAGGTGTGTTTCCATGGTGACTCCAAATCCAGTGATGATTAGCCTCCACAGTGGGGTTACTTCCAATACTCTTCTATTGACATTGTGATTATAATATGAGAGACTTCTGGAGCAAACAAGGGATCTGAATGTAGGTCACAAACCCATGCAGAGTCCAGATTAGCTGTGGCTCCACCTCACAATGAAGGTGCAATGGAGAGTATCTTCCCTGAGACTGTAGGCGTGCCCTATGTTTTTATTTCACTCAGTCTCTACTGAGGCCAAGAAACCACAGCGAAATCCTGGCGGGTCAGAAATGGTTTCCGAGTTCCCCTTTCCTGCATTGACTGTTTCCGTTCCAGCTTTACCTACATTTTTTTTTCCTACTATTTCTTGCTATTTTTGTTAATTGTTGATATCATAGTATGTTTAAAACCATTTCATCTATCATTGCTAATTAGTTTTGGCATGCCATTCTTTGAATTACCTCACCTGTCTTTGATGGAAATAAAACATTTCTCCTGTTGTATTTCTCCATAGTGCTCAAATTTACCGTACTCAAATATAAACCTGTTTATGCAATTTATTTGCTTGAGATAAATCTTTGCTTTCTGTGTTGATCAGTTTTCTTACTGCTGTGAGAAATTCCCAGGAGAATCAGGTTAAAGCAGTGGTTTAGTCTGGCTCACAGTTTCAGAGACTTCACGGCATGGTCCACTGACTATACTGCTTTTAAGCTCAATCGAGGCAGAAGCATTGCAGGTGAATGTTGTCTTGGAGGAAAGCTGTTTACTCATGGCTGCTAGTAAGCAGAAAGGAATACAGAAAGGAGTCAGGGCTGGACTCATCATTCAAAGGTTTGCTTTCAGTGACCTCAGTATTCAAATAGGGAGCCAACATCTTCTTTCTACCACCTCCCAATAGTGGTATCAAATAAAGAACCCACTTATATCCATTGATTAGGTCAAGCCCCACTCCCCTCTCCATCCAGGCACCTACAATGATTGGATCTACTGCCTGGAGACCATTCTTTTGGGGTTTGTTACACCTAAACCATAGCAGTTTCTGATTATGTTTAGGAAAAAGGATCCACATGGATTGCTAATATCTCAGAAACTCACTCCTCTGAATTCACTTTAATTCTTTTCCTCCTGTGCCATACATGTGCCATTCTAAGTTTCATCTTCAGGTTTCTGTCATCTCTGTCATTCCTTGTGTTTGCAGTTTAAACTCTGTCTCCTGTCATGACTGACTCATGGCCACCCCTCGGGTGACCTCATCTGGCTCCTAGATGAGGCTCGCTCCCCCCTGCTCTCCCATGCCAACCTGTACTTCTCTGCCATGGCATTTTCCTTTCCTACTGAGCTTATAAACATGACTTACCCTGGGTTTCAATTTTTCATGCAGATCATGTTTGCTGCTGTGTGTCTACTACATAGTAGACATTTGGTAAAACTGGGTGGTTTGAATGAACGGTTGCCTAGGATACTTGTGCTGGTTAATTTTTGTCAACTTCACACAAATGTGAATTATGTGGGAAGAGGGGACCTCAACTGAGGAACTTCCTCCATCAGAGCGGCCTGTGGGTGTGTCTGTGGAGTATTTTCTTGATTGCTGGTTGAGGGAGGAGATCCCAGCCCACTGTGGGTGGTGCCATCCCTAGGCTGTGTAAGAAAATAGCTGAGAAAGTCAGGGGGAGCAAGCCAGTGCGCAGCCTTCCTGCATAGTCTCTGCTTCAGCTCCTGCCTCCAGATCTGGCCTTGGTTTCCTGCCTTTCTCTCCACAAGTTGGTTTTGGTCAGTGTTTTAGCAACAGCAACAGAAAAGAAACTAGGACAATACTGTTATCAAAGGTAATTGTCTTAATTGGGCCATTCAGCACCTTCTCCACCATGAAGACTTCAGTGCCGGTCACCATCATCCCTGCCTTGGTCTCCTACCACATCTTCCCTTGCTGGTCTACTGACTTCCATTTATCTGTCTACTGTATATTTGCCACATAGCAGTACCAGATTATTTGCGAACACCAAATTATGCCGCTCTGAAACTCTAAAGCTCCTTTTGCTTTTCTTTGCACTCTGAACAAATCTGCGATTTCTACGTTGGCCTTTTAGATCCTAGATGATCAGTTCAGACTGACCTTTCATTCTGCCTGCTGTCGTTCTTCCCTTTGTGCTCAAGGGTGTCTGACCTGCTTGCTATTTTTCTAACGCGGAAGATAGTCCTCTTCCAGGACTTTTTCTTTCCACTTTTTTCCCAAGATGTAATATTGTTCCTCAGTTTCGGAGTCATCTTGCTTCCTCAGTTCATGTAGACTCTGGTCTTCTGTTTGCCAACTGTTGTTCTCTGCTTTACTTTTCTCATAACTGTGCTCTCTCTTTGCCTTGGTGAGATGGGACATTTGTGCATTTTTATACTCATTTGTTGTCTCACTACAATGCGAGCCTATGAGGGAAGGAGTTTGTTTTGTAACTGCTGGAGCCTATGACTCAGATTAGTGCCTCCTTAGCTTTGAGTGTTGGTTGAATGACTAACTGTTGGTTGAGTGTTAAATAAGCGTTAGCTGAATGAATAAGTGATGTGCTCTGCCAGTCCCCTTGAGCTGCCCTCCTTAGAGCCATCAAGCTGTACACCTGCTTTCAACTATGTGGCCTGGGAAAGTGCCCTTCTTTTACTTTGGATTCAAATTCACTCTTTGGTGTATCTATTTGAATTTTGCAAATAAAATGTACTTTCTGCCTTATCTGATCCTGCCTACATAATTTAAACCGGATAATTACATGTGCTTTAAGATGGATTGGAAAAAAATTTTCATTCAAATCTAGCTGATTTTAGGTTATGCTTAAGGAGTTCATACATCTTTCTTTTGACCAAGTGCTCTGGAAAATTATAGAAAGAGGAATTTTCATCTTTTAGACATATCCAGAAACATGTTTTAGAACAGAATTAAATTTATATATTCAAATGCATGTTGTGTTAGAATTGGTTTACCACAAATTATTAAGTAATTAAAAAATTTTTAAGTCAACTGTTTTCTAAAATGACCTTAACAGTTAGTGGTAAGAAAATAAATGTGTCTTCAAATGACATTGCTGTGTCAAAATGACTTGTGTGTAACATGGACTGATGCCTGCATGCGCTCCAACCTTCTCCATAGGAGCCAGTGAGTGCTTCTTGGTCAAGGTCCTGAGGTTTTGTTTAGGAGATTATTGCTTTGCCTCCATAGCTCCTGGACAATTAGAAATGTATCCAAAGCAATTTGCTGGCGTTGTGAATTTGTTGTTTATTTTTCTTTGCTCGTTTTGTGCTTGTGCTATGTTCTTAGTAGTTTTCAGGATTGCCTCACACATGTGGCTGCTAGAGCCTCAGCCTGACCTCCCAGTCAGACAGGGAAGTTAGTATTAAATTTATGTTACAGAACAGAAAACAAAGCCCAAGAAAGAATGTGATACCCTCTGTCTAAATCATGTTGTGAAGGAGGGAAGAGGCTTTGTCTGCCGTTTCGTCCCCTTAGCATCACGTATTTCAGAGTTCCTGCTCTAGCATATGTTTCTCATTTTATATTTTAAATGAACAAAATATAAACTAATAAATAACCACATAAACTATGTACATATTAGAAAGACGTTTTGCATATATGACACTAATTTGTTTTGTTTTATTTAAAGATCTTAACATTTGCCTGTGATGCCTGTAAACAAGTGATCCTTCACGTTCCCTCTGAACTACATGCTGAGAAATTTATTGGCAGAGGTAAAAACAAACAAACAAACAAAAAAACAGCTAAAATATGTAATAAGTCCTAATCTTGTATGTGTGTTAAATGTTGCTATAACCTTTAGGACTGTAAGTGAAATGTGACTAAGAGTTAAGTCATTGATATGGTACAATCACAATTAAATCATTAACATAGTACCTGTTAATACCCGTAGTGTGCTAACAAAGGAGTACTATTCTTAATTGAAGAATAAAGTTACTCAAAGTAGTTTGAAAGGTTTAGTTTGGTAATAAGATAACTTCTGATATTTACATTACTTGGAAGATATGGTATACGGGAAGCATGCTTCTGAGTGTTTGAGAATGTTGAAACTATTTCAGTTTAAAGGTGGTACTTTGGATTTTCATCTTAAAACATTTTTATATTTTGTTGTGTTTTACTTCCTTTTGGGTTTTTTTCCTTCTGTTTTGTTTTGGTTTTTGGAGTTGTGCTGAAGATTGAACCCAGGCCATTGTGTGTTTCCCAATAGCTAATTTCAGTTAATAAAGAAAACCTTTTTTCCAGTTGCCTTCAGTGTTCAAATACTGGGTGTACATGCCTTCATTTCAGATCTTGTGTGTCTCTTTACGTTGATATAAAGCAAGCATTAGACATGTGTTTAAGCAGAACTTAACCATATGGTTTTATAAATGCTTTAAAATACTAGACAGTCAACGGTGAATGTAATTCAAGTATTTAGCTCCCCATACATGCATATATTGAGAATACTGTTTAAAGTGTATATTGCTAACATTACATGTTATGTTCCACTTTACAAGTGACTGTAATGTGTATTTTCCACAGTTAACCTGAAAGACTGCTTTAAGTCTGCAAATCTAATTCATTCGAGTGATCCTGATTTCCAAATTTTGGAGGACGGTTCAGTCTACACAACCAATGCTGTTCTTTTGTCCCCGGGGCAAAGGCATTTTACCATATGGCTTTTTAACACAGTCAGCCAAGAAGGGAGAGCGATATCTGTCCTTTTAGAAGGTCCAGCAGAGGTAAGCAAGACGCAGCAAGGGAAGCACTGGATGTGGCTCCAAGATGTGGGATCAAAGAGATCCTGGTATGGTTTGGGGAAGAATGGACAAGAGAGCTCATTACAAGTCGCTATCCATTCTCAATTGGGACATAAACAGAGAAAATATGCTAAGATACAGCATGAGAACTTGAAGTTGGACACCAAGCAGCATTTATTAGTCTTTATTGTCGAATGGATTTCCAAAAACAAGTTTTGAAACTCCCTTTAGATGAAGAAAAGCATTTTTTTTCTTCATACATCCTAGCATTTTGGCTTCTCTTGGTTCAAGGCAGGGAGCAGTCCACTGGGTTCTGCATTGTGGACTTTAAAGGAGTTTTTCTGACTATTCCTGACATGGGTAGCATACTCCTGGAGAAAGGTGACCCTTTTCCCTTCTAAAATTATGATGGACCGGATCTCCTTTTAAGGGCATTTCTTTCCACAATCATCTAGAAAAGCCTACAAAAAGAGTGGGGGGTCACAACTACAATGCAAGTGATATTGTAATGATGTCAAGCCTTGGAGAATGCAGACGGGTAATGTGCATGTGGTGGGGAATGTCCTGGAGTGCCTTAGTTTCTGATCTACTGAGACCAGCCAAAGGGAAGCTTCAAATATTCTTGGTTTCAAAGGGACGTCTGACCCTCAGGAGATTCAGATGCAGCGGTATCTTTAGTATATCTTGTAGCCTTAGGAAATAGGCTCTTTTAGGAGGAGGTTCAGGCCACATACAAGTCTTGGATTGTGACACCCGAGATCAGAGTAACCTTTCCTCAGCCCCATTCTTCACTGGAAGCAGTTTGAGAGCTGTCACCACATTTCTCTCCTTGTTCTGATGCAGATTTCTGTTGGTCCCCTGGCTCTGGGGAGTTGCTGGTGAGTGGAACATGCTTGTGTTAGATGTGGAATGAACCCACCCTCAACCTCCTGACACCCCCTTCCTTCCATGTTCTTGCACGGCAACGTGGCAGCAAGAATGTTCCTTTCAGTGTTGCATCAATGCTTTCCAAATCCATCTGTCTTCCATATTTCCACCAAGTCATTTTGTCAATAGATTGTTGGGATAATAATTAGATAGCTCTTCTTTGCTGTTTTGGGGTATTGAGGTTCAGTTTGGTTTTTGAGCACCACCATGATTTTACTCCTCTCCAGCTAATCCTTATGAGGGGAGAAAGGTATATCAAAGTCCTAATGTTTAAGAATGAAGACGTTATTGGCTTTATTGGTGAATACTTACTTTCCTGTGTTCTAAATCAAGGTACTGAACAAAAGGCATCCAGAAAAAGTTCTAAGCCGTGCCAAGAGAAGATGGGCTCCTATTCCCTGTTCCATGCAAGAGAATTCCTTGGGTCCTTTCCCTCTTTTTCTCCAACAGGTACAACTTACTTTGGTGGCTAAAGTCTGTAGTGTCCATATTTTAAAAATTAATATTTAAAATTATTGTTTGTTATGTTAGGTCTAGAGACGCAGCTCAGTAGCAGAGTGCTTGCCTAATGTTCCTGAGGCCCTGATTCAGTCTTTAGTACTGAAAATGAAAAAAAAAAAAAAAAAAAAGTAGCATATGTGAGCGGAGGCCTGGTGTATCCTGTTTATATGTGTAAATAAGTTTCTTAATGGTTATGCATTTGCTTTGCAACTTTAGTCACAGAAAAGTGGGTTATAAAACTGTACAACTTACCTGGCATTCGCAAGCATGTTTCCTGAGCGATTCTTTTTTCTGTCAACAAGTTTATCATAAAGCCTGGGTCTACCCTAGAAATCCAAAAATATATTCCACAATAAAGTTAGAATTCAGAGCTGAAGGAGAAAGACACATCAGCTTTTCTGTTGCTTATACCCAAGTCCATTTCTTTCCTTAGATTTTTTAAAATTAACCTTTAAATTAGTACACGAAAGAATGACCTTTTCATGTGCGTAGCAATGAGCTTTGGTCATCCATACCACACTGTCCTTTCTTGTCCCCTTCTCCAGTCTCCCAAGTGCAGTTCTTTGTTTTTTAAAGATGTCTTTATTTAATGTGTGTGTGTGTGTGTGTGTGCATGTGTGCCTGTGTGAATTTGTGTATAACATATGCATGTAGTGCCCTTGGAGGCCAGAAGAAGACATTGGCTCCTCCTGAAACCAGAGGTACAGGTATTTGTGAGAAGTCCCATTTGGGTGCTGGGAATAGAACCCAGGTCCTCAGGAAGAGCAGTAAGTGCTCTTAACCACTGAATCATCTCTTGCCCCAAGTCCACGCAGAATCCAGTTTCCTTCCTTCCTTCCTTCCTTCCTTCCTTCCTTCCTTCCTTCCTTCCTTCCTTCTCCCTCCCTCCTAAGTTCAGAGAACCTCCTTCTGGGGTGGCGATGCCATTGGAACTAAGTTCAGAGAACCTCCTTCTGGGGTGGCGATGCCATTGGAACTAAGTTCAGAGAACCTCCTTCTGGGGTGGCGATGCCATTGGAACTAAGTTCAGAGAACCTCCTTCTGGGGTGGCGATGCCATTGGAACTAAGTTCAGAGAACCTCCTTCTGGGGTGGCGATGCCATTGGAACTAAGTTCAGAGAACCTCCTTCTGGGGTGGCGATGCCATTGGAACTAAGTTCAGAGAACCTCCTTCTGGGGTGGCGATGCCATTGGAACTAAGTTCAGAGAACCTCCTTCTGGGGTGGCGATGCCATTGGAACTAAGTTCAGAGAACCTCCTTCTGGGGTGGCGATGCCATTGGAACTAAGTTCAGAGAACCTCCTTCTGGGGTGGCGATGCCATTGGAACTAAGTTCAGAGAACCTCCTTCTGGGGTGGCGATGCCATTGGAACTAAGTTCAGAGAACCTCCTTCTGGGGTGGCGATGCCATTGGAACTAAGTTCAGAGAACCTCCTTCTGGGGTGGCGATGCCATTGGAACTAAGTTCAGAGAACCTCCTTCTGGGGTGGCGATGCCATTGGAACTAAGTTCAGAGAACCTCCTTCTGGGGTGGCGATGCCATTGGAACTAAGTTCAGAGAACCTCCTTCTGGGGTGGCGATGCCATTGGAACTAAGTTCAGAGAACCTCCTTCTGGGGTGGCGATGCCATTGGAACTAAGTTCAGAGAACCTCCTTCTGGGGTGGCGATGCCATTGGAACTAAGTTCAGAGAACCTCCTTCTGGGGTGGCGATGCCATTGGAACTAAGTTCAGAGAACCTCCTTCTGGGGTGGCGATGCCATTGGAACTAAGTTCAGAGAACCTCCTTCTGGGGTGGCGATGCCATTGGAACTAAGTTCAGAGAACCTCCTTCTGGGGTGGCGATGCCATTGGAACTAAGTTCAGAGAACCTCCTTCTGGGGTGGCGATGCCATTGGAACTAAGTTCAGAGAACCTCCTTCTGGGGTGGCGATGCCATTGGAACTAAGTTCAGAGAACCTCCTTCTGGGGTGGCGATGCCATTGGAACTAAGTTCAGAGAACCTCCTTCTGGGGTGGCGATGCCATTGGAACTAAGTTCAGAGAACCTCCTTCTGGGGTGGCGATGCCATTGGAACTAAGTTCAGAGAACCTCCTTCTGGGGTGGCGATGCCATTGGAACTAAGTTCAGAGAACCTCCTTCTGGGGTGGCGATGCCATTGGAACTAAGTTCAGAGAACCTCCTTCTGGGGTGGCGATGCCATTGGAACTAAGTTCAGAGAACCTCCTTCTGGGGTGGCGATGCCATTGGAACTAAGTTCAGAGAACCTCCTTCTGGGGTGGCGATGCCATTGGAACTAAGTTCAGAGAACCTCCTTCTGGGGTGGCGATGCCATTGGAACTAAGTTCAGAGAACCTCCTTCTGGGGTGGCGATGCCATTGGAACTAAGTTCAGAGAACCTCCTTCTGGGGTGGCGATGCCATTGGAACTAAGTTCAGAGAACCTCCTTCTGGGGTGGCGATGCCATTGGAACTAAGTTCAGAGAACCTCCTTCTGGGGTGGCGATGCCATTGGAACTAAGTTCAGAGAACCTCCTTCTGGGGTGGCGATGCCATTGGAACTAAGTTCAGAGAACCTCCTTCTGGGGTGGCGATGCCATTGGAACTAAGTTCAGAGAACCTCCTTCTGGGGTGGCGATGCCATTGGAACTAAGTTCAGAGAACCTCCTTCTGGGGTGGCGATGCCATTGGAACTAAGTTCAGAGAACCTCCTTCTGGGGTGGCGATGCCATTGGAACTAAGTTCAGAGAACCTCCTTCTGGGGTGGCGATGCCATTGGAACTAAGTTCAGAGAACCTCCTTCTGGGGTGGCGATGCCATTGGAACTAAGTTCAGAGAACCTCCTTCTGGGGTGGCGATGCCATTGGAACTAAGTTCAGAGAACCTCCTTCTGGGGTGGCGATGCCATTGGAACTAAGTTCAGAGAACCTCCTTCTGGGGTGGCGATGCCATTGGAACTAAGTTCAGAGAACCTCCTTCTGGGGTGGCGATGCCATTGGAACTAAGTTCAGAGAACCTCCTTCTGGGGTGGCGATGCCATTGGAACTAAGTTCAGAGAACCTCCTTCTGGGGTGGCGATGCCATTGGAACTAAGTTCAGAGAACCTCCTTCTGGGGTGGCGATGCCATTGGAACTAAGTTCAGAGAACCTCCTTCTGGGGTGGCGATGCCATTGGAACTAAGTTCAGAGAACCTCCTTCTGGGGTGGCGATGCCATTGGAACTAAGTTCAGAGAACCTCCTTCTGGGGTGGCGATGCCATTGGAACTAAGTTCAGAGAACCTCCTTCTGGGGTGGCGATGCCATTGGAACTAAGTTCAGAGAACCTCCTTCTGGGGTGGCGATGCCATTGGAACTAAGTTCAGAGAACCTCCTTCTGGGGTGGCGATGCCATTGGAACTAAGTTCAGAGAACCTCCTTCTGGGGTGGCGATGCCATTGGAACTAAGTTCAGAGAACCTCCTTCTGGGGTGGCGATGCCATTGGAACTAAGTTCAGAGAACCTCCTTCTGGGGTGGCGATGCCATTGGAACTAAGTTCAGAGAACCTCCTTCTGGGGTGGCGATGCCATTGGAACTAAGTTCAGAGAACCTCCTTCTGGGGTGGCGATGCCATTGGAACTAAGTTCAGAGAACCTCCTTCTGGGGTGGCGATGCCATTGGAACTAAGTTCAGAGAACCTCCTTCTGGGGTGGCGATGCCATTGGAACTAAGTTCAGAGAACCTCCTTCTGGGGTGGCGATGCCATTAGAACTAAGTTCAGAGAACCTCCTTCTGGGGTGGCGATGCCACTGGAACTAAGTTCAGAGAACCTCCTTCTGGGGTGGCGATGCCATTAGAACTAAGTTCAGAGAACCTCCTTCTGGGGTGGCGATGCCACTGGAACTAAGTTCAGAGAACCTCCTTCTGGGGTGGCGATGCCATTGGAACTAAGTTCAGAGAACCTCCTTCTGGGGTGGCGATGCCATTAGAACTAAGTTCAGAGAACCTCCTTCTGGGGTGGCGATGCCACTGGAATTAAGTTCAGAGAACCTCCTTCTGGGGTGGCGATGCCACTGGAATTAAGTGAGGTTCAGTAGTTGCATGAACCTCAGTTTCTTTACTGTGGGAGAAAGTTAAATAACTGTGAGAAGTTTGGGCGCGGTGCTCAGCGAAGCTTCCCAGTCTTTTAGCCATCCTGCCAACTTCCTGTGGTGGGACAGGAGCTCATGTGTGAGAACTTGACCTCATTCTGGTCTGATTTCCTAGCAGGACCCGGTGGTCCTCTTACTTAACTCAGTTTTAATTGTTCTGTATCTATTTTGGATGAATTAATTATTCACGGGGAGGCCAAACTAATTGTGGAGACAAGCAGGCTTTGACTTGTTAGAAGCTGCAGCTTGGCTTTCTAAGAACTTGTAGGGGTCTGCTTCTGTGGCAGCTGTGTGAGATAAATTAGTATTAAAATTCACGTTATAAATCTAAAAAGATAAATGACACTCCATCAAAAAGTCTGTAGTCATTTATTCGTTCTATTTCTTTTTTAAATATTTTATTTATTATTTTTATTTTTTGTGTATGAGTGTAGTGCCTGCATGTATGTGAGTGCACCCGTGTCGTGCAATGCCGCGGAGGTCAGAAGAGGGTTTCCGATTCCCCTGGAACTGGAGTTAAGGATGGTTTGTAGCTGCCATGTGGGTGCTGGGAATTGAACCCAGGTCCTCTGCAAAAGCAGTTAGTGCTCTTAACTGCTGAGCTATCTCTCCAGCCCTATTTTTTCTAGCTTCTGTTCTTCAAATTAAAATATTCTTAAGAAATGACTTACTAAAATGTAACCACCGGGCTGCCTAAAGTTCTGACAAAAACTGATCTTGTATCCCAGTCAACTGCAACCAGAGAGTTTGTAATCTAAAATTAAGAAATATCTAAAACTGGTACTTAAAATCTATGCATCTGAAACTGTCAGATTATTAAAGAAATCAGGATTTTGGTTTTGGAAAATACTAACAATATTATTATTGTGAACAACATACAGCAAGAATGAGGAAATTAAAATTCTCCACATGATTCTACGAGGTAAATTTAAGCATATTACACTACTTCATGAAATTAACACGTGTCTTTTGGCAACAAAGCTGTGTCCACATCCACAAATAGTAACACGTGGCAGGAGAAAGACTTCAGGCCTGAAGAGGTCCCAAATGAGAGTCAACGGACATTTGCACCCAATTTTATTTTAAAGACTTGAGAGCCAATGGACGTTTGCACCCGATTTTCTTTTAAAGACTTACTTGAGGCATGGCTGAGGGATCGGTTTACCCTGTGTGAGGCCCTGAGTTTGATCCCAGCACCACAAAACAAAGCAGGTTTTCCACTTTTTTCCTCATTTGACTCTTCACAGCTAACGGCCTTTGCAACAACTCCAGATGGGTACACGCCGGAATACCCCCTGCCTCTCATAATTAAGATCGAAGATGAGAATGATAACTACCCGATTTTTACAGAAACAACGTACAGTTTTACAGTTTTTGAAAACTGCCGAGTTGGTAAGTAGCTACATCAGTGGAACATGGCAGCTTAAATGGGCTTCAGTTCATAACTCGAGTTTCTCTCTGGGCCCCAGGAAAGCGGCCTGTCATGATGGTAGAACAAGGAATCTTAGTGGATCTAGTCTGCCTTTCAGTTTGTTTCCTACTTCCACAAGCTTCAGTTTATTATCTGGGAAACGGGTTATCTATAGGCCAGATCTTAGGAGGCTAAATGCAGCCCAGCGCCAAGCTCAGTGCTTTCAAAACAGAATTAAGAAGGTACTTTAGATCTGGAGGGACGACTCAGTGACTAACAGCACGTGCTGTGCTTGCAAAGGACCTGGCTTCTCAACTTCCACAAGGCAGCTAGCAACAGTCAGTAACTCCATTTCCAGGGAATCCAGTGCTGCCATAGGCTTTGAATGCATGTGGTGCACAGACGTGCATGCAGGCAAAATATTCATATACTTCTATAAATTTTTTAAAGTTACTTAACCTTTTGTATTAGTTACTTTTCTTTTGCTGTGATAAACATGACCAAGACAACTTATAGAAGGAAGAGTTTATTATGGTTACAGAGGGTTGAGTCCATCGCAGGAGGGAGGCATGTCAGGAGGCAGCTGCAGTAGAAAGCTGAGGACTCATATCTTCAAGACAACACAGGAAGCAGAAAGACAGACAGGAAGTGGGACAAGGCTATATATCCAAGATCAAACCTCCTTGAAGGTCGGTGACCCTTTCCCCAAAACACCACCAATAGACCAGGCGTTCAAATACTTGGAGCCTGTGGGGGACATTCTCCTTCAAACCATCACACATGCCAGCCACCAACAGTCTGCAACTCCAGTTCCAGGGAACCCAATGCCGTCTTCTGGTGTCCACAGGCACTGCATGTATGTGGTGCACAACCATACATATAGGCAGACACTCATATGTGTAAAGTAAAATAAATTTAAAGTGGTTACTTTACCTCCTACATCAAGGCAACTGAATGCTTTTAAGGGAGCAAGCTCCATGAAAGAAGTCCTTCAGCATTTGGGGACTTAGGCTTGAAGATACTTGCTGAGAAATGAGTGACAGAATTCTGGGTATGGTCAGAAGAGTCAGTGTTAATAATCCCAGTATTACCTCAGCCTTGCAAGGCACAGTCCAGTTTAGCTGGAAGTCAAAATGTGATTTTGGGAATGGACTCTACAAAGACCTAGTTGAATCAATAACTTTTAGAGAAACTTGGCTCATATGGATAATCTAAATATAGTCTTGAAAACAGAAAAAGACTCAAGAATAATTAGAAATTTTCAGTTTATAAAAAAAGGTTCACAGATGGATAACATCAACATTTATAGATGCCTACATTAAAATACAATAAAAATAGGCACGATCACCAAATTCCAATAGTATTAGAACATCATATTTAAAAGGAAGGGGTAGGGCTGGAGAGATGGTTCAGTGGTCAAGAGCACTGGCTGTTCTTGCAGAGGACCCAGGTTCAGTTCCCAGCACCCATTTGGTGACTAACAACCAACCGTCTGTAACTCCAGCAGATCCAGTGCTCTCTTCTGGCTTCCATGGGGATTGTACACATGGATGTATTTACAAACATGCAGGCAAAAACTCTTATACAAATAAAAAAGAAAATCAACTAATAGAAACAGTATTAAAAGGAAGTGATGCTTTATGGTGGTCTGTAACCCTGTGAAAGCCATGATTCTGGTGCAGAATTAAGTGGTCCAGAACTCTTCTGAAGTAGACAGAACGGAGTAAAGTCAGAGAGGTTGAACATGTGAAAGTGAGAGAATTAATGGAGAATTTTCCGCGTGCAGGTTCTTCTGTGGGGCAGGTTTGTGCGACTGACGCTGACGAGCCTGACACGATGCACACTCGTTTGAGGTACTCCATCTTGGAGCAGCATCCTTCTCCACCCACCGTGTTTACCATGCATCCAACCACAGGTGTGATCACCACCACATCATCTCAGCTGGACAGAGAGGTAACCAGTATTCACAGATAGGGCTGGATTAGAATATGACTAAAAAGCCCAGGTTCATCATCCTGAATCTGCAAAATCCGAATTCTGAAATGCTTGAAATTTTTCATTCACCAATTGGACATCACAAATTGAATATTTCATACCTGCCCTCATGAATAGATTGCAATAAAAAAAACAGGCGTGCTAAAAAATGGTGTAACATCACCTTTGAGCCTTGTATATGACATAAATAAATCAAAAGAATTCTATATTTAAACTTGGAGCCATCACTAAAACATCTCATTATCTGTATGCAAATATTCTAAAATCTGCAAACATATGAAATCAAAAAGCATTCCTAGTTTCCAGGCATTTTAGATGAGGGATGCTCAAGTTATGCCTGGACGTCTCTGAACATCACCTGTGCATGTGCTTTTAAAAATTCTTTTTTGTGTATTATTTTTATGTTATATGTATGGGTGTATTGCCTGCATGTAGGTACTGTGTCATTCAATGCCCACAGAAGTCAGAAGAAATCATCAGATCCCCTGGAACTGGAATTACAAATGGTTGTTAGCCACCATGTAGGTACTAGGATTCAAACTGGGGTCCTCTGCAAGAGCACCAGTGCTCTTAACCATTGAGCCATCTCTCTAGCCCCTGTGCATGTTTTTTTTTTTAAAGCATGATTTGTTCTAAGCTTTAGGAAATTTATTATTCAGTATGTTAGTGAAGGTCATTAAATAACCTCATAGCATGCTAATTTTGAATGTCTAGTTTATTGTCTCCTGAATTTTATCCATTATGAAATCATATTTTCTAATATAAAGTTTTATTATATTAAACATAGAAAGTGGACCTTGCAGAAATATGTAGAAATTTATTATCTACTGAGAAAGAAATTCTCTTGTCTGTGTGTTCTCTCCTTCACCTGTCATATTTATGCTCTTCCCTTTACATAGATTAGAAAGGAAGTTTCTACATCTCTAAACTTTGGTTTCCCATTTCAACTAAGTACTTGAAATCCTTACTTGGATGTCTGAAAGGCACCTAAGATGTAATGTGCTTAAAATGGAACTTGTCTTCTTCTAAGTAAGCTCTCTTTCCCATATTGTCTAGTTAAAATGACATTAGCAAATTCTTCCTCTCCTAATTTTTTCACTGTTAACTGGAAATCATGTTCTCAAAATTGCATTTAATGTCTCCTTTCACCTTCTAGATCAAATGACCTCCCAAAGCATGTTGGTATCACCGCTAAGATTATTTTATTTTTGTATTCCTTCTGTTTTTATGGCTATTTAATTCAGTTATTTATTTGCTTAGTTACTTATTATGCACTCCCTTAAGCATTGCTTATTGGAATTCCTACCTATAGCCATCGTTCCGTCCTGTTTATAATCCATAATGTCTAATTTTAGAGTGATATGTGATTGTTGGGTATTTTGTTGATTCTTACAAACTTCCTGTCACCTTTATTTTCTCTTCCTCTCTCAGAGTTGAGAACAGTGGTCCCTAAAATGCCTGCTTTTACTTTCTTAAGTATCATTCGGGATCCCAAAGACCTTTTGTTTATGTGAGTTGTGTTTATGGGCTCTTACTTCTTGAGTATTTAAAGCCAAGAGAAAAGTTAAAATACCTGTTGATTCATTAAAAATAACAGTAAGTGCAGTATAGGTTAACATAAATTTACTTTTTGTAAAAACTAAGTTTATAAAACAATAATTTAGTGAGAAGAACATAGTTGTTTCTAAATCTCTCAAACATGTGGCTTAATATAAAACAAGTAGATTCCTCATGTCCTTCTGCATCCAGACTGTTAAAATACACGACACGAGTTTTTCCTGGAGGGTAGAAAGAAAGTCTGGCATGACCTGAAGTCAAGAAGAAGGAGAGTATTTTAATAGTAATTTCAAGTTTTTGTGGATATTCTTTTCTGATACTACATCAAATTCAAGAAGTGGCAGCTTCCTGTAATGTGGACTCTGAACCCTGTTAATGAACTCTGGTTCTTTGTTACATTAAAATCCATTCCTTGGTCTGTCTTGAACTGTGAGAAGATGTAATATGATGTAAGATTTGTAACATCATGTGCTGGCTTTTCAGAAAACAGTTCAGTAACCTATGCAGATCTTCCAGATAAGACACATCATTAAACGGTGTTGAAGAAATCACTTCTGTTAATGCCTTAATGATTGGTACAAGTTATCCACAGTTATCATTGATAAGCTTTCGTTTTCCTTGAAATGAGCTGACAAAGGGTTTTCTAAATGCTTTCCTCTGAATAAACACAGGTTCTTTTTATGTACAAATACTATAAAAAATCAAGCAGTATAAGAAAGCTTCCAAATCAAACCCTTCAAAGGAATACTTACAGGTCTGGAGAGATTGCTCAGTGGTTGAGAGCTTGTTCTGTTCTTGCAGAGGACCCAAGTCCAGTTCCCAGCACCCATGTTAGGCAGCTCAGAACCATCTGTAACTCTAGCTCCAAGGAATCTGATGCCCTCTTCTGGGCTCTCTAGTCACCCACACTCATGTGCACATATCCTCACAAAAATAGACACACACACATCGAAAAATAATAAAAAATTAATCTTAAAAAATGAATATTTATGACAGAATTAGTTGAAAGCACTAGATCCTTGAAAGGGCTTGCCAAGTTCTGGTCGACAATACCTTTATTACCTCAAGATTCCAGTTTTTATCTGTTCTTATAATATTTTTAAACATTGGAGTTTCTCTTCCATCTGAAGATACCACATCAATATATTTTTAAAATTTAAAAAAATATTTTATTTGTTATTTTTATTTTATGTGTATGCGTGTATTGCCTTGCATGTAGGTAAGTGTACCTGTGTTGTGCAGTGCCCGTGGAGCACAGAAGAGAACATCGGATCCCCTGGAACTGGAGTTACGGACAGCTGTTAGCTGCCATGTGGGTGCTGGGATTCGAACCTGGGTCTTCTGCAAGAACAACCAGTGTTCTTAACCACTGAGCCATCTCTCCAGCCCCGACATCAATATTTTTTGATAATGCAAACTCATTTCCTTACTTCTCAGCCAGGTGGTTGTTTTCAATAAATCACAGTTCAGAACAACTCAGAGAAAATATATATTCTGTCCTGAAAGAGTGGCCTGGGCTTTTTTAAAGTGTCAGTTGAAATGAGCCATTACTATTCAAGTCAATACACATAATAGGTTACGAGGAGGAGGAGGAGCTGGAGGGGTAAAAAGCATAAACAGAGACTTTAGTGCTAGTACATGAAGATAAGGAGGCTCAGCAGGTGATGAAATTACGGGAAGAAGGTGGCTTTAGACGAGAAAGGCAGACAGTGAAGGTAGACGGTTAGGATGGATGGTCGTGTGTGACTAGAGTAATTAGTCATTTTATAGATGAGGAGTCCCGGGAAAAGAGGTCTTTCCATCTCTTCAAGAACGCATTTTTTATTTTCAGAGCTGAGGTGAGAATCCAGGCCATCTAGATCCCACTCAGGAAGGCATTATTATATTTTTTTTCAGTTCTTCTGTCACTCAGTCGCGTATGATGAGTGGAATCATGATGAGGAGAAAAATACACTTTAGTGTGGTGCTGGGCCCTTTGCAGCATCTGATGGACGTTTTTCATGGGATAGTCCCAAGTCTTGATCTGTGTGTTAATTTAGTGGTCTTTTTATAGATGTAAAGTAGACCTTTAAAATCTTTTATTCACAGGTTATTTCACTTTGTTTCATTACAAGACTGTTGTATCATTGCTGGGCATTTTTATAAATGGAAGGTGTACGTTGGGTAGGACATAAAAGTTTTTATTTATTCCCATGTAACATTAAATGTATTTGTGAGTACAGCACTTCCTCTCCTGAACAATGTTGAAGCCAACCGACCACATATTCTTTGAGCTGATAGCACTTTACATTTGAGAAACAATTCCATTTTCATAAATTAATTGAAAATTGCTAGTGTGAGGCAATTTGTCTAGACATAAATGCCATAAAACTCAATGTGCCCCTAATTTATTAGTGCAAGAGTATGTTAGGATTTTATTTATAATGTTGCTGCTTTTAACTAATAGTTGCATTTTTCTTTGCTATTAGTTAATTGACACATACCAGTTGAAAATAAAAGTACAAGACATGGATGGCCAGTATTTTGGGCTGCAGACAACTGCAACTTGTATCATCACCATCGGGGATGTGAATGACAACCTGCCCACGTTTACTCGCACTTCTGTAAGTGTGTGACATGTAAAGGAAAAGTGCACAACAGGGTTAGTTGTAAAGTATGCACACCTGTGATGTGCCCTGTGGTTTCAGATGAAGTTCTCACAATAACATAAATGTCCTTTGCTGTTAAAGTTTTAAATCATGAGAACACAGTACTTTGGAAATCGGAAGAATGGGGCTTTCTTGACATGGCAGTCTAGTTTTGTGAGGGCTCCTTAATCAAGTTTTTTGTTTCTTTTTGTTATTTTAGTATGTGACATCAGTGGATGAAAATACGGTTGATGTAGAAATCTTACGTCTTACCATTCAAGATAAGGATTTAGTCAACAGTCCTAATTGGAGAGCTAATTATACCATTTTAAAGGGCAATGAAAATGGAAATTTTAAAATTGTAACAGATCCCCAAACCAATGAAGGAATACTGTGTGTAGTTAAGGTAAGAATTAATTAGTAAATTAGCTATCTTTAATTTATAACATCATAGACTAGCAGACTGGGATTTAATGGAGAGAAAGATTCAGGTAATGTAGGAATAAAATAGATAATACGGGTGAATACAAATAGTATTTTCTTCGTGTATATGTAACAGAGTGAACATGTTCACTCAGGGTAATCTATTATAAAGGAATGACTTTTTAAAAAATCATTTGTGTTTGAGTCACATAGTATAGTATCCACTGTAGAACTGATATCTTTTAACAGTTCAAAAAATAGCATGGCTTTGTTATCCTTTTCTAGACTATTCTTTCTGTTTCTAAGTTAAGGAGTTTCCACCTATTTATTGAATTTCCCAAATGAGTCATACCTGGTCAGACAGAGAGACTGCCTGTAGATCTAGTGTCTGTTTCCTGTATACAGTGTATTCTTAGCATCTTTGACACTCAGAAAAGTCCCTCTTTCTAAGACTTCCCTCTAACAATGCTACACATGGGAGAAGTCCCAGTTAACTTAGGAACCAAAGTTGCCAAGTGAAGTGACGTGAGCTGCTTTGACTTTGTACAAAGTCAGAGGTCGAACACGTTCTCAAGCAGCGTTGGACCCAACATGATAAATCCGTTTTCCTTACAATGATGAGAAGTAGCTGCAGTTTCTGAGTTAATTCTGTTTCAAAACAGCAAATAAAAGGCATGTAAATCCTGTCTTCCTCTGCCCCACCTCTATCTTAGTCCTAAGAGAGAAGTTTATCCTTGTGAAGTCTAAGGCCTGAAAAGCGTCCCATCATCCATACTCACTACCCTGCAGATCAGACAACATAAAGCCCGACCTTGCATCAAACTTGGTACTTCTAGTTATTACTAAAGGAACCTGGATGGAAGCAATTAAAAAGAGAGCATATAATGTCCTTAACCTTTTATATTCTTGTCCCTCCCCTCTTGAAAACATTTTATAGGGCTGAGGATATAGCTCAGTTGGTGGTCTGCTAGCCTAGCATGCACAAGGTCCTGGGTTCGATTTCTAGCACCACATGAACTGCATGTAGTGGGGCATGCCTGAAAGCCAAGAATTTGGGAGGTGGAGGCAGGAGGATCAGTTTGAGATCATCCTTGATATAGTGATTTCCAGGCCAGCCCAGTAGACCTGAGAACCTGTCTTCAAAAAAACATTTTTAATATAATTTGACTCAATTTTTCCACCCCAAACTGGGTGCAAATGATGGTATTCATCTGAAGATCATAAATCAAGTGGCTCTGAAAATACAAGTAAATACCTGTCTGTTTTGATATGGACCCCGAAGATGCGTCTCCTGTGCAAACATCTAAGTGACCCTGAAATCTTTATCAGTGTCTAAGATACCACTTGCTTTCCATTTTCATTTGAGGGAAAGATATTTTATTCCAGCTCCATTAAAATTCTGAATTATTTAAAAGATTTCCTTCTCCACCTCCCATGATTTCAGACCTATGTTGAATATTTTCATAACTGTTCCCAACCTGTTACATATTTCCAAATTTGGCAAGTCCCATATGTGGTTAGCTTTGCCAGCTAACCACATGATTTGACCTGAGTTTTCAATACATTTTTATGTAGCCTCTGGATTTTGAAGAAAGACAGCAAGTGACCCTGCAAATTGGTGTAGTTAACGAAGCTCCGTATACTAGAGAGGCCAGCGGAAGGTCACCCATGAGCACAGCCACCGTGACTGTCACCGTGAGGAATCAGGATGAGGGCCCCGAGTGCATCCCTCCAGCACAAACTGTTCGGATTCGAGAAAATGCACCTGCGGGAACAAGGAGCAATGGGTACAAGGCAGTCGACCCAGAGACCAGGAGTAGCAGCGGCATAAGGTGGTGGTGATTTTATTGTTCCTTTCACATCTGCTGTGTTAGAAAAGCCCGTCATTTTGTTATCAGCATTCTAATTTGGCTTATGATGCTTTTGTTATGTTAATTCATCATGGTTAATAGGTACAGGAAGCTAAGTGATCCAAGAGGGTGGGTCACCGTTGATGAAGACTCAGGATCAATCACAGTCTCCCGAAACCTGGATAGAGAGGCTGAGACCGTCAGAAACAGCATATATAATATTACTGTCCTTGCATTAGATGCAGGTAAGAATTCTGTTTTTAAGACAGGTGCAGATTCTTCAACTGTTTACTTAATCAAGTTTTTTTTTTTTTTTTTTGGTCTTTTTGAGATGGGGTCTCCCTGTAGCCCCAGCTCTCCTGGAACTCACTATGTAGACCAGGCTGGCCTTGAACTCACAGAGATCCACCTCCCTCTGACTCCTGAGTGCTGGGATTAAAGGCGTGCACCACCACGCCGGGCTTAACCAAGTTTTTTAAAGTCATAGTTTATTATTAATCTTGTGGTGCTAGGGATCAAACCCAGACCTTGCACATACTAGGCAAACACAACCACTGAGACACAGCCCTAGCTGAACAACACACACTTTTAAAGCTGGTTCCATACAATCTCAGTTTACTTCTCTTCAGTCTGACATACAGAATAATTCAGAGGTGTTCTATCATTTGTTAAGTCATGTCTGTTTCCTAACAGCATCTTCAGTATTAAACACAATTTAAAATAATTTAGGTTAAGAGATAAAATCATAATATATTAAAGTTAATCATTAAAAGCTGAGAAAACTGCTTTAGAAAAATCAGCTCTAACTTATTGACTTATTTTTCTTCCAGCTATTGCATTTTGTCAGGAGAACTCATAAGAGGGAGAATGTGCTTCATGCCACTCAGTACACTCTAGAAAACACTTCACTTTTATAGGAAATTAACGTACTTGGGGGCTAGAATTCTGATAAAAGATGTAAAAATAAATCATAGTCACAATTAATAGCAAATTCAAGTCAAACTATGAGTCCATACTTTTCTAGTTTTATTTTTGTTGTTGTGATAAAATACCCTGATAAAAAGCAACTTAGGGAAGAAATATCTTATTTTACTTAGTCCAGCATTGCTGGGCAGTCAAGACCAAACATGAAGCCGCTGGCCACACTCACAGCCAAGAGCAGCAGGAGCATGTGCACGCACTTTGCGCTCAGCTGTCTTCTCTATGCTTACACCATCCAGGATGCAAAACCTGGAAATTGCGCTGCCTGCTTGGCTGCTGAGCCTGCGAGTCTGAGTCTTCCCACACCAATTAAAGTGATGGAGACAGTGTCCTGCAGACGTGCCCACGGGCTAATCTGATCCAGTCACTCCTTTCCCAGGCCATTCTACATTTTGTCAAGTTGACAATTAAAACTGGTTGTCACACCATATAAGGTCATAAAATACAGAGTTGTTATGTTTTATGTATCCTGTAAAATTTAGAAAAATGTGAGCACAGTTGTTATATACATAAGACCCATTTAATGCATAAAATATAATTTCATTATATATTTGACTGGGCATGGCACATGAAAGCAGTAGGATCAGTCCAAGGCAGGTCTCAACTGCATAGTAAGTTTGAGGCCAGCCTGGGCTACCTGAGACTTTGTCTCAAAAAATCAGAAAACCAAGATGTGTATTTGAAATTTGTGCCTGTGTAAAATAAATCTGCCAATTATAATAACAAATTATTATGCTCTAACTTGCACAATTAGGATTTATAAGTAATTTTGGAGGATGCTTTGGGTATTGCAAGTCTCTCTGAACTAACTCTGGAATGGTCTCATTAATTAATCTCTTTAAATTTTGCTTCTTTGCTATGTAGTCTGTTCTTCTAGAATCCATATTAGATAAATGCTGCTGTTTTATGTCTATTTGGATTGGAGCTATAATTTCATTTCTATTTGATGAATTCCCTTTCACTGTTTGGAAGTTGCCTTGCATAGAGTGAATTCGTCTTCTGATGGTGATTTTGTCTGTTTTCCTTGACATTGCTCCTGTACGAATTCAGGTGGCACGCCCGACATCATCTTGACCCGCAGTCTTGTGGCCTGTACTCCTCTGTGACCCTTGGTTCAGAACCCGTTTTTAACCTGGTGCTCTGTGCTCCAGGCCAGTCTGGTCTAGCTGTTGTGCCCTAGGGGCCCAGGCTGACGTTATGGTTATCAGGCGGAATTTGAGTCTTCATTGCACTAGGTTTGGAGCTGCCTGCGATGCAGCCCCACGGTGTGGGTGGTACAGGCTTTTTTTTTTTTTTCTTCTTTTCTGCCTCTAGTGGCCAAGGCTGATGTAATAAAGGCGGGAGAACAAGTGGCTTGGAAACAGGACTTCTAGCTTCATATTTGGCTTTGAACTTTGTAACTAATTTATGCCCTGGGTCCATGTCTGCTTCATCTTTGAATGCCCAGGAGTTCCCAGTGCAGTACCTTGTACAGATTTATCCAGATCTCTGTTTTGCTTAATATATAGATGACAGGTTAATTATGGAGGCTACACCCACAGCGATAAGTTCAGTTTACAGGTGATTTTTACATTTGGTGTTCCGCTACCTTCGAATACTTCCATGTATGATTTTTGTTTAAATCTTCCAAATACATATCAAATACATGTCAATGTCCCTATCTAAAACCTGAAGTGTGCTCTTATGTATGTTAAGCTCTGAGCTCTCTAGTATAGCTTCCAAAGACCCCAAGCCCTTCTCCCCTGTCAGCTCCTACCTGCCTGCCTTCTCCTTCATGTTCTCCGTGTCACAGATATGTGTGACACACTGTCCATCACTCTGAACTTCCTTGTACTTTTAAGCATACCACAAATGCCCACACTCATACCCTTTCTTTTTTCCACTTAAAAAAATCAGTTGTCTACAAATTTCCATTCCTAAGTAACATTATTTATTATTATCTGTACAATCCACTTGGACGTATGAAAATTTTTCTTTTAACCTTCCATTACCTATAGCATATTTATTACAACCCATGTACTATCAGTGCTTAATAAATCTGTTTATTAATTTGTAATGTATGATTTCCTGCTGAGAAATGAAGTCATAAAAATGTATTTTTCTGTTATATGTCTAGATGGGAGAAGCTGTAGCGGGACCCTAGGAATTGTACTTGAAGATGTGAATGATAATGGCCCATTCATACCCAGGCAGACAGTGGTGATCTGCAAGTCTACCATGACCTACAGGGAAATTGTGGCAGTTGATCCTGATGAGCCAGTGAATGGCCCGCCTTTCGACTTTCGTTTGGAAAGTTCTGATTCAGAAGTTCTGAGGATGTGGAGACTTAATAGAATTAATGGTGTGTTTTGAAATATTGTTTTTTGCTTGTTAGCATCAGACTAATGTATGTGTGTGTGTATATATATGTATGCATGTATATGTATTTTTTTTTCTTGGTGAAATAGAGGAAAAATTCACTGTGTGGGGAGCAGTCAGAAAGAGCGCACTTTTCTTGGTTTTGGTGTGGTGACTGCCTGTCCAGCATTAGCTTTCAATCCTCTGCAGGGTTCCCTTAGGTGTTCCCTGAATTCCTGTTCTGAAAATTCACCTGCATGCATGCTTTATAACAATTGTGCCCTAGTTGATAAGGGGATCCACGTTTGTTTCAGGTTGTGTCTCTAGGAAGTAGACTCCAAGTCAGACTGCCTTAGCCAGAATGCTTCTTAAGGACTCTGCTTGGGACCAGTAACTGGGACAGGAATGGAAGCAGGGCTGGGAAAAAGAAGTCAAGCGGCACTGCAGGCCAGATGATAGCCTCAGTTAGCTGCATCGGAACATAAGCCAAGTGGCCCTGCAGCGTGACCCCATGCCCGTTCTCTCTCATTGCTCAGTCTATAGATGTGGACTTCCCAAAGGGACATGAACTTGGACAAGAAGGTAGACTCCCTGAAGGTGCTGCTAGTTGCTCGAACAGCTGAGTCAATAATCCCTCCACTGCAGGGGCATCTGTCTGGGAGCATGCCCACCACCCCACTGCCACCATGTTGACGTCTCACCATTTTCTCCACTTTGTTGTCTTTGGGAAGCCTCCTCACTTTTGGCCCCAGTTGACCATAGCCCAGAAAGACCTGTGGTGATAAGGATGGCCAAAGTGAAGGTGGCCCTTCTCTGTTCTACCTTGCATCACACTTACATCAGTACCCAACTCTGGCCTGTTTTCATCTCCTGCTCACACTGTCATGGATGCTGAGGTCCTGCCGTCACAGTTTTCATGACTCAAGAATCTGTCACTTTGGGGGTTTTCCTTGAAATGCCCCTGACTGTTTTCAACCCTGTGCTTTCTGTGACCAGGCCTCAGTTTCCTATTATGACAAATCATAAAAGGAAAGTTGTAAGACGATGCAAGGGGAGGCCAGGATGGGACAGAGCAGAAGGACCTAGTAAGTCAAGGCACATTCTTGAACCTTGTGTTGTAGATCAACAAAAGTTTCAGTTTTAAACACAATGTTCTGGCGTGTGTGTGTGTGTGTGTGTGTGTGTGTGTGTGTGTGTGTGTGTGAGAGAGA
>NW_008333886.1:3332404-3348046 GCF_000622305.1 Nannospalax galili | reverse complement strand
GAGAGAGAGAGAGAGAGAGAGAGAGAGATTGATTTTCATTTGTTCTTTCTTAAGAAGAACTAACCTTATTCTTAAATTTAGGCTAAATGGTCTTAACAGGAAAAGGTAATTTTAAAAAATTACTCTACAGCCAAATAAGACTTTGGCAGCAATGTCTTGGTCAAAGCTTTGTTAGTTATTTTGTTTCTTTTCCATAAGGGGTTGAACCCACAGTCTTGTATAGGCTAGGCACCTGTTCTTCCACTGAGTTATAATCCCAGCTCTAAAACTTTGTTATTAAAAAAACCAAGTCTGTGAACTTCTCTGAAAGTGTGGGAAACACCACGTGAAGAAGAATGTACCCAGCAGAGGTTTTGAAGTCAGG
Source organism: Nannospalax galili (assembly GCF_000622305.1). NCBI lineage: Eukaryota > Metazoa > Chordata > Mammalia > Rodentia > Spalacidae > Nannospalax > Nannospalax galili. The sequence continues at coordinate 3,347,682 of NW_008333886.1, read as the reverse complement.
TAGACATAGTGTCACGTGCTGGATCCAGCAGTTATTATCCAGTTGTTATGTAATTCTGACCTTGGCATTTATTCTCTTAGAGTATCAGTTTAACCATCTGTAAAATGGAATTATTTCTGGAAGTCAGTGAGACAATGAGTGAAGTAGACTGTGGCATACTCTGAGTCATACATTTTGCCTCATTATTATTTCATTTTATATTTCACAACACATTGAATAGGTAACTGTGGCTCCTCTTAGAATCCTAATTTAATGACCTCTTGCCCTACGAATTCTAATTCACACTGAGCGCTTCAACCACAGAAAATGAGACTGTCACACTGAGTGATTAAGTAACAGCATTTGTTCTCCAGTTAGTGGTCTTCTTCATAGAGAATTGTATTTCTTCTTTTGCTCTGAGCCCACGATTGCAGTGGCTGTGGGTCAGAACTATACAATCCATCACAATGTCAATCTTTTATCAGTTATGGTACTCCTTCAGAATGTACATTTGTAGGGAAATATGATAACTCTCTGATCACTTGTTGATTTTGCTCAGGAGACATCAGTCTAACACTTGGCTTATTTATTTATTCAGATACAGCAACACGTCTTTCTTATCAGAATGACCCTTCATTTGGATCTTACGTTGTTCCCATCCGAGTGACAGACAGGCTGGGTCTGTCTACCATTACCTCACTGAATGTCATCGTATGTGACTGCATTACTGAAAATGACTGCACAACCCGCTCAGGTGAAAGGACTGGCAATGCAGAAGTGAGGCTTGGGCCATGGGCCATCCTCGCCATACTGTTGGGCATAGCCTTACTATTTTGTAAGTCCTTTCTTGAGTTTAAGTCAACACCTTACAAGCAACATTTAAGGCACATTCTTAGAATGAAAGTCTTTCCTTGCAGCTGATCGTTTGTACATAGCTGTGTGTTTCTAGTCAACATATATATTTAAAACAATTTTTTAACATTTAGTGATCTGATTTTGGTGGGAAAGGACAGACTTGTACTTGCATGTAGTGGAGATCAGGGAACAAATGATGGGACTCGCTTGTCTCTTACCTTGTGGGACTCAGGGATCAAACTCAGACCATCAGGCAGCAAGGATCTTTACCTACTGAGCCATCTCTCCACCCCATTTATTTAACATATATATATATATATTTTTTGGGGGGGAGGTCTTTTTGAGACAGGGTCTCCCTGTAGCCCCAGCTGTCCTGGAACTCACTATGTAGACCAGGCTGGCCTTGAACTCATGGAGACCCACCTGCCTCTGCCTCCCGAGTGCTGGGATTAAAGGTGCGCCACCACGCCCAGCTAACATACATTTTAAGGGCACATATATGTTAGTGCTTTTGTTTTCTCAGCATAGATATACAGTTCACTGCAAAATTACATCTTACGGTATGTGTTTATAGCATATCTGCTTAGGGCAAACTTTTTTATTGTATATGCTTTTATACATGCAATCATATGTATTTATATGTTCTAGAAAGGTATATCATAACGCTCACCCTTTAATGTGTTAATCATCTTAAATGCGTGGCTTCACATTGTATGATGGCAGACTTAAGTGGAATGCTTTCCCTCTTCCTCCAGGCATCCTATTTACATTAGTCTGTGGGGTTTCCGGGGCTGGCAAACAACAAAAAGCACTTCCTGATGACTTAGCACAGCAGAACCTGATCGTCTCAAACACTGAAGCTCCTGGAGATGATAGAGTTGTACGTCACCTGTCTTTTTAAACCAAGTGCTGAGGGTGATTTACCCGATAATATGTTATGCTCCTCAAATGACATCATGGACCAAAGTTCTGTTGCTACCAGGGAACTCACCATAAAATGTCGTCCATCCCGTCAAATGGCTAGGATGCTTATGGCTCCCACAGCGATGGTGATGTATGATATTTCAATCTGACCATCTAGTGCTACTTAATTTATGAATCCTGTAGCACATCATGATTAATTTCTACTCATGCATTTCATGGCTTTAATGTTAAACCTGTTTGTTTTTTAAAAAATCAATTTAAACTGCCATTTATGCTTTAAATGCTGCATTTAATGACTCACAGGTCACCAGTATAATTGTTTTGATTTTTTTTTTCAGACAACAGCAATAAAATCACTAAAGACTTTGATCATGGTGGGAAAAAGTTTAATGGATTCTTCTTGGCTGTAATGTGGGTTAGAAAAGAGCCTGAGGCTGAGACTCCAAAGCACCAGGCTAGCAAGGGGTGACAGCACACTGACTTTTTCTAGTCTGATGTGTAGGGGATCAAGCGATATCTTCCAAAAAGCACAATGGATGGTCAGAGCAGGAACAATCTAGAGAAACAAAACAAAAAGGTTGTGTCTCTGAAAAGACTGGGGAAAAGAACTTATATTACAGTGTGCAAAAACAAAGAAAATGTGTTCCCTGATAGCAAAGAAAATGCATGGTCCAAGATGTGATGTCTGCTCTCTTCCTGCCTGACTTACTGATTTATGTAGACTATGGGTCTAGATGTTTATAGTCATCTTATTCTTTTTATTTTAGTTGAAGGGAGCTAAATTAGACATTGACTAAAGTAACTTATTATTTCTGTTTCTGCTCATCTGATAAAGGGGAAAGGTCCACCCAGAGGAAATAAATACATGCACAGTAGAGTTGTTTTGTGTGAGGCACTGAAGGCTCTGACTGAAACCATACAGTATTCTAAAAAGCATTTAAGGATGGAATCTGCAGCAGGCCTTTTGATTTGTCCCCAGGTACCGGGTCTTGGTACCTGCGATTGGCTTTTTGCGTTAGACATGGGCATTACATCCACTGTAGGGCATGCGCTAGGTCCTGGGATTGAAAAGACAGATCAGTCCTGCCTCCTGAACACTCATCTTCTAGCACCCACATCAGATCAGACACTAGCTGCTCTACGTCTTTTCACAGTTTTTCGTTCCTCACTGTGTTTGACCAATGTACACCTTTCTCTTTTCAGTATTCCACAAATGCCTTCACAAGTCAAACTGTGGGCGCATCTGGGCAGGGGACTTTAGGCACCTTGGGATCAGGAATCAAAAGCGGAGGGCAAGAGACGATTGAAATGGTGAAAGGACAGCAGACCTTGGACACCTGCCGAGGGGCTGGGTATCATCGCCACACCCTGGATCCCTGCAGGGGAGGAGCCCTGGAGACCGACAACTACAGATACGCTTACTCAGAGTGGCACAACCTCACTCCGCATTGCCTCGGTGAAGTAAGTTTCCTGAGATGGCACACAAACTTAATGTTGATTTAATTTAATCGTTACTAGTGTTTCTAAGTGTTTGTGAAAACTGCTACTTTTGGTTAATTTTGAATCTACTTATTAGAAAGTTACAATTTTTTCTTAATTTGGATTTAATTATGTTGATATTTAAGTGGTTATTTACTTTCCTGCATATTTTATTTGGTTTTTATGACTCTATGGACATAAAGCATGACAACTAAATTATCCTTCATGATTTTCTGCCACTGTTTCTCACCTGGCAAGCTGGTCTTAGCTACTAAAAGCACACCACAAGGCCATGCCCGCATGCACCGCCTCATTGCCTCCCTGGGAAGGACAGACCCTACTTCAGTTCAAGTTCAGTTTACTGAGTGTGTTACTTTTAGCCATCAGTGTGAAAAAGGAAAGCAATGTTCACTTAAAATGAACACACTTGGATACTCGCTGCCACGTACGACTTCTAGACGCATGCTAATACTGAATTTACAGTGTGGTTTTATGATATAGACCAATCATGTGCATTTTCTACATGTAGGAATCCATTAGAGGACACACTCTGATTAAAAATTAAACAATGAAAGGTAAATCAAAGCAATTCTTTTTATGTTAGCAAATTTTGGTGCTTAAGATAGTAATAATAAAATATGTTGTGTTTCCCTTGCAGATGGTACAGCAGTGTAACCAGGACAGCCAACAGAAGTTCTCTCAAGACTATGTCCTTACCTACAGCTATGAAGGGAAAGGCTCGGCCGCTGGCTCCGTAGGCTGCTGTAGTGACAGACAAGAAGAAGATGGGCTGGAATTTTTGGATAATTTGGGGCCCAAATTCAGGACATTAGCAGACATCTGCATAAAGAGATGAGCATTTCTCACCAAGTCGACTCAAAATCAGTGGATTCATCGCCTTCCCCCACATTTTTAACTATAAACCCAGATTTTTCAAAAATAGAGGATATTATATTTGGGACTTTCTTCCTTTCAGTGAGAGAAACGTACATGTAGAGACACTTTGTAAATTGGCCCATATTTTTAAAAACGTTCTGCATAGGTTTTAATTACTTATCTTTTACCCAAGTGAGATCTACAGATGGAAAATTTAAGGAAATTTGCATTTCTGTTTACATTGGGCATAATGACGACAGCCAACTTGTAATGCAATAAAATTTAACGAATTCATGTCTATATGTAGATGCCTACTTAATGTGTAACCCAATTGAAGGCTGTAGAGAACATGATCTCCAGTTAACGGAGCCATTACTTGTTTCTGTGGTGCTTGGGAATGGTTGTTTCCCAGTCGTTCTAAACTGTGTTGTGCACTTTGCCTCTTGTTCTTGTTTTATTACAGCATGACTTATCCTCACAAGGCAAAGGGTGCTTTCCGGCCAGGCGTTGACTGTTGCAGTTGCATTCGGGTGGGGTTTATGTTTAGGTTCCGTTCTGTGTAGAATCCTGCAATGAATCCACATCTTTCTGTCAACTTTAGGTTTTAAAGCTTCTTTCAGAATATAGTTTTTTACTCTTAGAAGTTCTTGTCTTTGACATGCCAAATGGTCTACATTCTTGATCCCTCTTTCTTTCTTTCCTTTATGTTTTAAAAAACCTTTCTACTCTTTTTAAAATTCATCTTTTTCTTCTCTTATATAGCAAATTACTCTTTCTGTGCTATATAAGCTTATGCATTATTGGATTTCTTAATGCAATGTTAACTGTATTGTTTATAAGTCTTTGGTGATTGCTTCATTACATCCCCAGCAAAAGACTTTTAATTTTGCCATTGAAATTGTAGAACTACTTCATGATTTGTTAGAAACAACCTTCTATGACAGCAAAAGGAGCATTGTACTTAGAATTGGAAAGTGGGTATTTAGAGTAGAGTAACACATTGACAGTTTGCATCTTTAATGCATGGATGCTGTTTGTAAGGAGGAGATAGTGATGGTGTTTGAAGTAAGCTTTGATATAGGAATACTGAAGTGCTCAAAGATGATGACTTTATGACTTTTAGATGAGATGGCTGTCATACATGATTGCAAAAGTATTCTTAAAAGTACATTTTGATATTTACAGCTTTTAGTAAATATGGAATGGGTCAAGCTATTTAAAAATTTTAAAGAAAATACAAAAGTACAACAGCCAACCAAATTCCTGGCCAGAGTTCATAGCTTATTTCAGTCAACAAGTTCTCCATGGGCGTTAGCTACATGGATATTCTAGATGCAGTTCTAATGCTTGTAACTGTTCATTTGTGCTTGTTATGAATTCAGCAGGTTGGCTTAGAATGATTAATTTTCAGAACAAATATTGGGCAATATTTTGATAACCAGCTATCTTTTCAAAAGTGTCATTACTGCTTATCCAAAAATATTTCTCAGAGTTATTTTTAATAAATTAACGTACAAAATTATTGTGTGCTTCTTTGATGATATAGTAAACTAAGTGGCTCTTGTCAACTGGTTTGGGTTTGTTAATCCTGGATCTGATGTGAATAGGGATTATAATGTGGAGAACTCATTTCCTTTCCCAGACAGCTGTCACTTCAGTTTTTAGAATCTAGAGTTAAAGTCACAGAGATACTTGGTGTACTGTAATTAGCACACATGGCTAATGTTCCTGTGCTAAAGACTCAAGGTATGGATGTGGGTTAATTCACATATTTTCTGTTTCTATTTTTATCATCTTAAAATAGAGGATGCTGTTAGAACTCCCAATGTGTTTGTAAAAAGAAGTATTCTTCCAAGAAGGAAGGGGGTTTTGGCTCATGAGGGTCAAGGGTACAGTTCATCATGGTGGAAAATCTATGGTGGCATGAGCCCAAGACAGCAGGCCACATTGTGTCCACACTCAAAGAGAGATGAATCAATAAAAGAATGTTTTAAGAATGAAATTCTTGGGGCTGGAGAGATGGCTCAGCGGTTAAGAACACTGGTTGTTCTTGCAGAAGACCCAGGTTTGAATCCCAGCATCCACATGGCAGCTAACAACTGTCCGTAGCTCCAGTCCCAGGGGATCCAACAGCCTCTTCTGACCTCCACGGGCATAGCACAACACGGGTGCACTTACCTACATGCAGGCATTATATGCATACACATAAACTACAAAATAATAAAATTTTAAAAAAAGAATGAAATTCTTGCAAAATGGCCTACCTAAAAGGTACTCTTAATAATAGTAAATGATTTTAAATAAGCCATACGAGCAACCCATTTCATCCTAATTAAGAACGTAGGATGATGGAGACTTGTTTTGGATTGACATTTATCAGTGGCAAACGCTTCTCTTCCTAAAGACCAGCTGACTATGAATCTCATGGTTCCAGCTGTTCAGAACACTTTCTGCAAAACTTATTGAAATGTCTGCATAGGATTGCCTAGTTTGTAATGATGTGAAATACCAGGTTCAAGTGGATGGGAAACAAATACCCACTTCTTCCATGGACATTAGCTCTGAAGCCCTCTAAGTGAAGATTGTCCTGGAGGGCCCTTCTTGGTTGCTCTCCTGGTTGTCTTTCTAGCCAGACAACGGATTGGTGGGAGTTTGTATTTCTCTGGTAGTCACCATGGTCACCCTAAGTGAAAAGATTCCAGAGGAGATCCCAGCCCCACCTTTACTAGCTGTAGGCTTTGAGATACATTTAAATGTTCTAGTCTAGCTTCCTTATTTGTACTGAGAGGGGCGAAGACTGCTTGGCAGGGCTGTTGTCATGTGAGGGGAGTTAGTTCAGGAGGACTTGCCTTGATCTTGCACTCAGTGTGCCCTGGCACTGCTGTTGTTAAGGAGAACATTTGGAGATAATGATCCCAGCTTCTGTGTCTACCGAGCTGCTGTCCTGCCATCCTCTCCCGTAAGCCTGACGTGTGATGGACATTGGAGCTTCAAGCTCAGAGTAGTTTGTAGACCTCATTGTTGGCGTTGAGGAGGCGGCCCTGCACTCATCTGGGAGTTGGAGCACTAGGTCTTGAGACAACTGAACAGGAAGGAAAGGTTCCTAATCAGTCACAATTGTCTCCAGGAGGCAGAATTTTAGGGATTTTCCCAGAGAAATGGATGACACCATATCTTCACTAGGAAAATAATGGCTCTTTGTTGTCACCTCACTGAGTTTTTTCCTTTTAGAGACAGGCTCTTGTTTTGTAGCCCAGGCTAGCCTCACACTCATGGTTATCCTGCCTCAGTCTCCCAGGCAGGGTGCAGTACAGTTTTATTTGAGGTTCCTTTGTAATAATTTTCTACTACTTTAAAGAAAAATCATCTTAAGATTAATTCTTACCTTGGATCCTGACTCTCTGGTACAAAAATATGACTTTGATCATAACCTCCACTTTAATTCTGTCTCTATTCCTTTTTCTGGGCTCCAGATGGAAATCTTTTTCTTTTTCATCCAGGAGTAGGCCTCAAACCTAGGGCCTCCCACATGCTAGGCAAGTGCACTACCACTGAACTATATTGCTAGTCCTAGGTAGATGTCTTATTTCAATCTGAATTCAACATGATTTCAATGTGGTTGGCTACTTTCATAACATCCTGAGAACAAAATGCCTTTCCTTTTATGCACTTAGAATCTCCTTCGGCAACAAAGCCCTAAAAGAAGACATGGAATCTGCAGAGATTATAGCTCTTACCTAGTTCTGAGAGATTCCTGATAACACTCCAGCACTTTAAGTTCATTATGTCAAAAGGGAAACTTGTTTTTCTGTCCTATCAATGAGGTCCTCCTGAATTTTTTATCTAAATGGTGTCCTTAGGCTTGAAAGGAAGAACCTTTGATTCCTCTTTCTTGCATAGCGCATCTTGCTTGTCACCGAAACTATCACATTCTGAGACTTTTTAAACAATTTCATTCATGAAAGAATTCATCATTCAGCAGTCATTTCATGCCTTTCCTGTGCAGTCACCCGTGGTCTTCTGTCATGTGCACTACAAAGACTGCACCCCATGAGAACGTCCAAGATGAATCAGCTCCTCTCTCCACCCACATACTCTCATACAGGTCAGGACCTGGTGGGTGGGAAGAAGGTACAGGCTAACGCCTGTAAAACACATCATATGACGCCTGCCATATAGAAGCACTCAATGTGTGTGAAAACAATTCCAGATGATCCACCACTGTGGTGTGGAGGATGTAGCCCCCTTCGGCCATCCCCATTCTTTACTATTCTCCTCACAAGTGCCTGCTCCTTCAAGGCCTCACCTTGTCAATTGCTGGGGTATGTGCCTCCATCTTGCCTTCCCTTCTTCCAAATACCATCAAAGAGCAGATATGGTCTTGACACTCTCCCTATGGAGTTCTCTCAGGCTTTGGAGAATAAGTCTGAAACACAAAAACACATTGGCCTACATATTTCTGTACTCTGAACACTCTGTCTTGCAGCTGGTTGTAAATATGTTCGTGCAATTATTCCAGGTGGGAGGTGTTGAGCTGACCTGGGTCATGATGTGCAGTGAGCACCTTAAGCACTCATCTTGCTCACGTTGGGTCTTGACTCAATGTCCTGACTCATTCATCATCCATTTCTTCCTTTGTAGGCATATGGCCCTTTTAGGAGGTCTAGTTCAAATGTCATCTCTGACATCCCTCCGTTGAAGGGAAGACATCTGCATGTCTAGAGTGCAATGCTTTCACTCGTGTGTGGATTCTTCTCATGTGGGAATCTCCTGGAGCACATGGAATGATGTTCACATTTGCTTGTCCTTAGAATGCTGGCTGTCAACACAATTTTCATGAGATCAAATTGTATTGAGGACCCAACAGAAGAAAGTATTAAAGATTACCCATTCGACCTTTTGATTTGTGCATTACTTTCTCTGGGTCTAGATTTTTCTGTAAATACATGATGCATACAACACTCTGCCCTGAATTGTTTCCTCGCATGGGGACATTAGATAAATAGAGCACTGAACGTTTGCATTCGCCACTCAGCACAGGAAACCCCGGGACTTTGGAATGATGCCTGCCTCTGCCCTGTGTGCTGTGGGTTGCAGGCAGCAGAGCTTCTATCCGAGTGGTGTGATTCTGAGTCTTGCGGCTTCAGGTCAGCCCAATTCCTCCCACTGCCAGCATCGCCCAAACTTGCTCAGAGCCAGCCGCAACCAGTGAGATGCAGTCCACCTATAATGCTTGTACTAATTCGCTTTGCCAACAACTGTGTGTGACTTTTTCTGTGTGGCGGCTACTGGACATACTCTTTCCTAAATCCCTCTGACGTACTGATGAGAAGAAGGAAGAGTTCCCAGATGCTCTTCTGGTGGTACACAGGACATGGCTGTTTTATGCCACTTTTCACTCCCTTGTGTTCCTGCATGAAATCTGGGCACAGCTAGAAAGCTGGAAATACGCTGGTTGGCTCTTTTCTTTTTGTCCATGCACACAGAGGATAATACATTGAAAATAATTTTTTAAAGTGATTATAGAGAAATGACTGAAAAATATTAATTTCCTTTTTATAACAAATATTAGGGCGATGAAATATTTACTTGCACTGCATTTTACCGTGATTCACAGACTGTCATCTGTGGCATTTATTAAAATAAAGATTCCCATATTGAGTCACAATCAGAGATGATATGGTACTAGAGGAAGAATGGAGTCCTCAATTTCTTCAGTATGTCCTGGTTCATACACATACTATGTAAAAACATTATATTTGTGTGCAAGTATATGCACGTGTGTGTGCCATTGTTCATGCCCATGCACAGACAGGGAGACCAGACGTGGACTCTGGGTGGCCTCTTCTATCATTCCCACTTATTCCTTTGAGGTGGATCTCTCTCTCTGAACTGGAGCTTACGTTTTTTTAGACTGACAGCCAGAAAGTCCCAAGATCCTTCTGTGCCCATGAATTCAGATCTGGGGTTACAGGCATGCATGAGAAGCCTCACTTTACTGCTACACTGTAATGTGAGTACTTTGATGTGAACTCCAATCCCCAGGATTAGGTAGCAAGCACTCATCTCTCCAGCCTCCTCCTGGGTCATGCGTATACTCTAAAGTCCAAATATCAGTGACAGGGAGATAGCATTTGTGTCTATGTGCTTATTTGGAACTTCAAGAAACAAGTAACACATTTTCTTAAAAAATCTAAAGCCAGATATGGCAGAATACACCCATAATTCCAAGAGCAGGAGGACAAGACAAGAAAATTGCAAGATCCTGTTCAAACAAATAAATGAATAAAATGAAAAGTTTCAAGAGACGCTTTTTCTACAATGCATCAAGGCAAATGCTAGTTGTACAAAAGATGAAACACGTTGGTTGGTGAATGCCCTAATTTCAGTAAATTAAGCATCTTAGAAGATATGCTTGTTCCCCATGGGCTCCTACCCACCACAAGTGTGTGGGCCGGTGGCATCTTATTATGACTGTCCAGGAGGCAGCATCTATGTGGTGTCACTATACTAGTGTGTGGAGTCTGTGTTGGCCAGGTAGCAGGTAGTTTTCCTTTGATGACCATTGATGGCCCAGACCTACATAAAGCCAAGGAAACACAAACGGGTTGGTGGGAGGTGGGGGTGCTCTGGCAGAACCAAGACATTTTTTTATTGAGCTTTTAAAATTTCATACATTTCTCACTCACATCCAGACCCCCTCTCCCATCCATGCCCTCCCGCCCAACCCTATGCACTCTGCCACACATGCTGAGTCCTATTCACTCAGGTGTCTGTACCCAAATGTCCTTCAGTGTAATTGCATCCTCTGGAGTCTAGTTAGCACATCCAGTGGTTGTATGTAAGTCATATTCTTCCTCACCCAGCAGCAATCAGTCTCACATAGTTCTTGATCTAGTGCTGACCTACCACCTATTTCTCACCTCCCCTTTGGGCCCTTGTTTAATTGACCTGACATAGGTCCTGGGTTGGATGCCACCACTGCCACAGGCTCACATGAGCAAGCCTCCAGTGGCCTGGAAGACTCCGCTAATAGGTTCATGAACCAGCCTTGGCTCTTACAAACTTTCCGCCTCCTCTTCTGCAATGGTCCCTGAGCTATGGTTGGGTGAGGTTCCATGTGGGAGTCCCATCCTGCACTCTGCAGTCTCTTATTCTCCAAAACTTGGCCAATTGAGGCCTTTTGTATGTAATGCACTCAGATGTAAATGGAAGCCTCACTGCTGAGAGTTGAGGGGTGCGTTAGCCCTCTCTCTACCCCTTATTCTGCTATGTTCCATGAGTCTTGGTTATGGAGATTCAACTGCAGATGTGTCACCTAGTACTGGACATCTCCCAGGTGTATGTTCTCTTTTTAGCTTAGAATGTATCCCCATTGGAAGAGGGGTAATTGGAAAATTCCCAGGAACTAAGGACTTAAAGCCAACCTTTAGAAAATGAAAAAAAACCAAGCAAGTCAAAATTGAAAGGAGCTGAGGATGTCAATAAACAGTTGTAATGCAAAATTGCCAGGCAAATTAGGTAAAAGAGATTTATCTAAAGCAAGAATAATGGGAAGATTCTACACTTGAAAGATGTTTATGTCAGAGGAGTTGATCAATAGCCAGCTAGAGTGTGTTGTGGTAGAAAAATCTGAATGACGCTATTCTACTGTGAGAGTGACCGTGACGAGGACAGTGAATATGGAGACCATGGCCACTGAGGGCAGCAGGCGGTGAGAGCCAAACCACAGCTTTGTCTAAATGGAGTGATTGGTGACGTTACAGAAGCCTCAGTTTCCTCACCTATAAAATGAAGCGAAAACAGCAACGTGGGAGAAGACGCGTAAAGATGGCAGGTTTTTCCTCGGTGCACTGGGACAAGCCGGCTCATGTTACTGGGAAAATGTTGGTGGGGATTATCATGGGAAGGTTTTATTCTGAAGAGAATTGAGTGGGGAACATCATAAAACATTGTTGATAAAAAATAGAAAAAGCTGGAAATGTGGGAATGCAGCTCAGGAGGAGAGTGCTGGCTTGACACGGGCAGAGCCCTGGTTTAGTCTCTCTCACTCCAAAGGAGGTGAAATTCCCAGATTAGTATAATCCCAAATGTCAGTGAACGTGGAACCACTCACAATAAAACATTTAGTGATGATCCATGGTGATGGAAACATTATCATGCTTTTCTGTATTTTCATTTTGCAATGCAAATAGGTTATTTATAAAGTTGACAGGGGAGGTTACTCTAGGTGAATACAGTAATAAAAAGTTCATAGGCTTTACGGGCTTTCAGGCTTGACTTTGGGGAGATTGTTCAGTGGTTAAAGTACACCTAGCACATGAGGTTGGGAGTTCAGATCACCCAAATCCATGTAAAGATAGGTGGGCATAACAGTCCACCTTTAATTCTAGTACTTGAAGGCAGAGACAAGGGATCCCCAGAGCAAGCTGGCTACTCAGATTGGACATGTTACCCACCTGTGGGTTCAACTGGGGGACTCTTCCTCAATGAATAAGAGAAGACTGATCCAGGAGGACTCCAGACCTCAACCTCAGGCTGTTACATGCATGCACAAGTAAGTATGCACATTTAAACACAAAGGTGTTCCCACACACGTGAACATATATACAGACGTGCATTCATGAAACACACATGCACATGAAGAAAAGAAGCAAAAAGTTTTCAAGCTTTACATGGACTAAAAACCTTTTGTCATATGCACACTGCATATGAACACATACTCACAGCAAACAACGTGAGGAAAAAGTCCATTTAAAACATCCCTGAGCTGGAGACATGGCACAGCAGTTAAGAGCACTGGCTGCTCTTGCAGAGGACCCACATTCAAATCCTATCACCCACATGGTGGCTAACAACCATGTATAACTCCAGTTCCAGGGGATCTGACACCCTCTTCTGACCTCCGCAGGCATTGCACAACACAGGTGCATGTACATACATACAGGCAATACTCTCATACACATAAAATAATAAAATACTTTTAAAACTTCCCAAGTAATGTAAAAGTTTTAATGGCCAACAACACTCTGTTTAAAATCTTAGAGCAGAGGTTGGAGAGATGACTCTGCAGTTAAGAGCACTGGCTGCTTTGGCAGAGAACCAGGGTTCAATTCCCAGGACACACATGGCAGCTCACAACCAACTGGAACTCCAATTGCAAGGGAATTTGACCTTTTTTTGGCCTCTGAAGGCTCCTGCACACCTGTGGTACACATATGGTAACTTAGGCTCACACACATACACATAAATGTAAAAAGAAGTCTTAAAAAATCATTAAAAAAATTCATATCAGAGCTCCCTCTTCTAAAAGACGGAGACACAGTGCCTGGGTGCCTCTCAACTGGAGTTTATTCTTAAGCAGTCTCATGCTGTTTTAAGCTGTGAGGGAATGTATAGCCCTCTTGATAAAAGCATCACACACATCACACACATGCACATGCACTCATACACATTCACAAACACACATACACAAAAGCACACACATGTGCACACACACTACATGTGCACACATGCTCACACACATGTGCACATGCATACACACATATACACACCAAATTTGTGTGTTCTTATAGCGACTTGTTCTTATATTTTCTTAGGGAGAAATTGGGGTAGATCTTACCTTATGGGTAATCTAGGATCCTTCCCAGTATGTGACTCTGCACTCCATGTCCACAGAATTCAGAGTGGAAAATCTCTTCTTTCCAACTACTCAGAGTCCAGTCAACTCACCAAAATCCCTTCCATACTCAGAACTTCCTGTGGAAACCAGGAAGCAGGTGGCACTCCCTATCTGGGGTGATGCTGAGAGGCCAGGGCACAGCACGCTAGGAAAATATGGCATTAGCTAAATGGAGCTGGGTAATGACAAGAGAGTGGTCACAGCTAAGCATGCCTCAGAAAATTACCAGAAGCTTTCTAAAATACGTGGGCAGTTTAGGAAGCACTGCAGTCTCCCTCCACACAGGAAGTGCCACTCAGGCTACTTCACTCAGTGACAGTTACAGCGGGAATTAACAGGAATGGAGACCTGGGAGGGGAACCTCTGGCCATTTTTCCTTGGGCACTAATAATCCTTTCTACCATAGCAACAATCCTGTAGGGCATGAAATTAGCCTAGTATTTTCATTCTATAACTCTCCTTTTCTATAAAAGGCCTATCTATGGTATAGTTAGGGATGTTAGGATTTCCGATTTAACTGTAGTGGAACTTCAAAGCCTATTTCCTGCAGCTTAAAGGCCAATCTCAATATCGAGCTATTTCTAAAAGAGTAAATCTAAACCGCAAAGTCTTACGAACCATCAGATTTTGCTCTTCTTGAGCAAGGAATGCAGGGATGCTATGTACATCTCATCACAGACCTTCTGGAAACATTTTCATATTCTACCAACAGAAGAAAATCTGGCTTTTGTCGGGCAACAATTGATTGGGGCCACATCTGGAGTTCAAAGGATTGACAGGTGTGTATTGAAAGCAGGAAGCAGAAATGGTAGGAGTCCTATAAGGTTGGTGGTGTGGACTATCTTTCATTATAACCACACTTCTCATTTTGGTCATTGAAAATTTTCTTTTCCTAGCAAAAGAAAAATAAACATGGCATTTTTTAGACAAAAATATCACTGTGTAGCCCGGGCTGGCCTTGAAGTTCTGATCTTCCTGTTTGGGCTCCTGGGTGCTAGGATGGATAACAGAGGTGCTCCGCCATCTGTGGCTTAGCATTCATTTGTAACTACCTTAATCTGTCTCTTATCTCACATAAAGCTTTTATATAATCATCAGTTAATTTAGATTCCTTGTTGCATAACACATAAGACTCTTGTGAGAGTAGATGTCACTATGCAAATACCTTTGTGTAATATAAATATTGCTAAAACCCTCTATGTGGCTCACTAGTTTCTCATATGGCATCAAACTACAAATTATAGCACAATAAAAATTTTCGAATAATTTCCTAGAGATCAGATCAGAATTTGACTTGAAAGTATTGCTTCATTTTCCAATATAGTTAGCTATTCTATTTCTGCTAGAATGACATTAGTAATTTAAACTTTGCCAACACCTATAGTTTAAAGTAAAAAGAAGAAAACAACATTACCACTTTGGTTTTAATTAACAGATTAATTTCTTTAAGAGAATGAAATAGGATTCAAATTCTAGGTTTTAT
>NW_008333886.1:3324309-3332260 GCF_000622305.1 Nannospalax galili | reverse complement strand
TCTCTCTCTCTCTCTCTCTCTCTCTCTCTCTCTCTCTCTCTCTCTAGCTAAGGACGCAGGTGGCCCCAGCTGGCTTTGAATTCACTATGTAGCTGAGGATGACCTTGAATTTCGGTTCTTACTGTCCACACCTCTTGAGCTCTGGGATCACATTTGTGTGCCATTGTACTGAGAAATGAACCCAGGACTTATTGAGTGCTAGGCAGAACTCTACCCACTGAGCGACAACCCCCGGTCAATGTTAGCTTTCTTAGAACTCTGCTGTGTGTTGTACTTAAATTATATAACCTGTTCTTGGGATATATCTTTCTTCTGTAAAATAAGGATGTAGAGTTGGCAAGATAGCTTAGACGGTAAAGGCACTTGCCACCAAGCCTGATGACCTGAGTTCAATACCCTGGGCCTTCAGGTGGAATGACAGAATGAACTCCCACACACTGTCCTCAAACCTCCACATGCGTGCTGTGGCATGCACATACCCACACTTATAAATACACATGCACAAAAAAATAAATAAAAGTGTAATTAGAAGATTTAAAAAATGAGAATTTAAACGAGACTAAATATAGTCAGTTTCAGTTACTTTCTATCAGGCTATGCTAATTAAATATATTAGTAAAATATTGGTTTTCAATCTCTCTCCTAGTCAAAGGTATCATACGTCAAGCATCTGTGTTGAGTATGGTTGTCAGCTGTGGGGCTGGGTTGCTGGCCTGGTTTAGTGTTAGTTTCACATCTACCAAAAGTTGATAATAGGCTCTGGTGGCAGATGAGTGATAAGACACAGATCTCAGCTTGTGTCCAGGACTCTGCTGATGCCTGGATGGTATTGTTTGTCTGAATATTCTTGGAACCCAATTTCTTGGAAGTTCCTTTTTCTTTCATAGCAAGTTGCCAATGACTTTTTTAAAAATATCTTTTAATCTCGTAAAGTTTGGATAAAATTCCCTACCTAATTCTGTGTTTTCATGGGAAATTTTAAGTTGCTATATTTTATCATTTCCCCTAAAGAAATGAGAGGAACCAAGACTTGTCAAGGCTCCCCACTGTTGGGAGTGATGGTCCACATTCAAAAGCCATGTTATTTGACGTAGAACAGAGGTTAAACATTTATTCCATTGTTCATGATGCTCAGTGTTACAACATCACATGAAAACAAGCCTTGAAATTATTTTAGAGTAGATTTGAAAGCTAAATTTGTCCTATTACATGTAGGGGCATCACACTGCATGTTAGCATGCAGATATGATGCTAAGGTTAAGTTTGACACTACAGATGAATGCTCATATTTCCTTTTCTCAAACAAGAAAAAACATGCAGCTCTAAAACTCAAAGTATGTTCCTTTGCCCAAATATTTAAGAATGGTTGTAATTAGGCCATTTGTCTTATCTTACTGATACCTAATTATTTCTGTCTGCTTCATATTGTTTAATTTGGTAAGTCTGTTATTCTCTCAATACCGATAAGCAAAGATAAAGGAAAAATCTGGAGTCGGGGCATATCTCATCTATTGATGAAATCTGCCATAAACAAATCAATATTTAAATTGCTTGGATTCAGAGTAGGAAACATAGAAGAATGTGCTCACTGATCCAGAGGCAGGGGCTGGGACAAGAGGGAGGGACAGCAACAAGCTACTAACAGCACAGTGTCAGCATTGTTTGTGTATGATTCATGGAAAGAACAGACAGGACTCACTTCGAAGTCACCTAAGAGGCTGATCCAGAGATGCAGGCACTGCTGGGGGTAGAGCTCATTATGGGCAATCAATCTCAAATAAATAGTAAATAAACAAGTAAGGTTATAATTAGACCACATTGCCTCATGTTTCCTAAGAGATCATCAGGATTACTCCATGCCCTTTTTTCCAACAAAGTCTAAATTTCCCAAGTATCTATCACTTCTAAACGCTTTATTTCCCAGGTAGTGGCTATGTTTAATATAGCTTCTGAAGTAGAACACTTTTCTGAGTGAAAAGAGGAATTCTTAAAAAAAAAAAAAGATCCCCTTGGATGGTATTCACAAGCCAGCGTTGAGCAGAACTAACTAAAACAAATATTCTCTTCTAGTACCTGTCCACTTCCATTTCAAACTCTGGAGTTAACAGTCTAACAAAACAAAGCAGGACATCACCTAAAATCATTCACTGTCTTGCTCTCACATTTGATTAAAAGAAGGCCTTCCTTTCTCTTCCTGATTTTCAGTGGGGGCTGCTGTTTCCTGGTACTCTGGAAATGGAGCTCACACCATCTTTTCTAGAAATGGAGCTCACACCATCTTTTTCCACCACTGTCACAGCCAGTGAGTGCACTGCTCCCTGCCCACCTCTTCCTCTGACTCGCACGCTGTTCACTGTGGTGCCTCTAACCCTCACCGCCCACCATATCTTCTTTCAAACACTTATCTATGTCTGGACACTCAGTATTAAAAGTATTACCAGCTGCATTTTTTTACAGGGTCACCTATTTGCTTTGATTCCCTCAAGTCTAGCCACCGTCAGGTAGCTCAATTCCAAAGGTACTTCTGCATCATCTCTTTTCTGCTGTGAATTATGGTGGCTTTTGGATTACCACATCCAGAATTTAGTTATCAGTCACCATAATTATTGAACACGTCCCCTTTCCTTCTACCTTTGCAATCACTATGGAAAATCCTCTTATTCGATAAACGCCTCTTTCTATCCATTTCATGGCTTTTACTTGAATCCTGGAACAGAGATCCCTAAAGCTCTAAGTCTTGACTCATAATTCTATCTTGGTATTTGTGGTGGTTTGAACAAGGAATGTACTCACACCCAAGAGGATTTGGAGAGCACAAATTAGACCAGTACGCCTTAAAAAATAGAGGACATGAAGCAAGGGAGGTGTAGGGAGATGAAGTAGATTTAAGAGAAATGGAGAGAGGAGATGACTATGCTCAGAATACATTGTCTGAAATTCTCAATAAAAATATCATTTTAAGAAATGTTTGATAAAATAGTAGCCCTCACTTATATAGTGGCTGTCATGTCATGTCCTGTTGTGGAAACATAATTTCTGTTATTTCTATTTTCACTCAATAAGGAATTACTTTTCACATTTTTTTCTTTTTAAAAAGTATTTTATTTTTATTATTTTTTATTTTATGTGCATGAGTAAATTGCCTGCATTTTTGTAAGTGCACTTGTGTCATGCAGTGCCCATGGAGGTCAGAAGAGGGTGTTGGATGCCCTGGAACTGGAATTACGGATGGTTGTTAGCTGCCATGTGGGTTCTGGGATGGGAACCCAGGTCTTCTGTAAGAGCAGCCAGAGTTTTTGACCGAAGAGCATCTCTTCAGCCCCTCCTCCTTTTGTTCTGATGAGGAAAAGGAGGCAGAGATGTTACATAAAGATTCAAGCTGACACTATCAGGACATGACAGAATCAGAACTAGAAGAACTTGGCTCCGGAGGCCAAACCAGTAAGCACCAACCTGCTTCTTGTATATCAGTCAAGCGTGGTCACTTTAAGGCGTCCTCCCTCTGCAAGGAATTCCGTGCATCAGAGATTGGAGCTGTCACTCTGCAGGTGCCTTTTGTGCCCACAGCCTCTTTTGTTCTGCATACCTGAGGCCCAGCACTCCTTAAACAGCGCCAGTGCTCACTTGAGCTCCAGGTCATGTGTCACAGACTATGCCTAAGAGCAGTCCAGAAAGTCAGGGGTGACAAGTCACCAGGCTCCTGACACCCATGGGGGAACAAGAGTCAGGGGATATTTATCCTGTGTTACCACATGTTGCTTGCTGTATTTTGGTAGTCACACTTTTGTATAATTCCCCTTCCTCTCTAATTTGTGACTCGTTTCTAATCAACAGATTATGTTGAAGATGATGGGAGTCACTCTCATGATCATTGAAGTCTCCATGTTAACAGACTTGAGAAAGATGTTTTCCTTGCCACCTTGAAGTGACAGCCTTACTATACAATGAAGGAATTGCAGTGGCTGCTACAAACCTTGGGTGACCTTTAAGACATAACTGGCCTGCAGATAACAGGCAGCAGCAATCAAACCCTCTATTATACAGCTTCAGGGAATTTTGCCAAAAACATGGCTGAGCACGGAGATGGGTGCCTTCCCACTTGAGCCTCTAGAAGAAACTTCCACCCAGCCAATGCCTCTATAGCAACCCAATGAGATACTGATACAGAGGACCAGGCCCAGACTTCCGAGGAAACAGAGAATATCAATGTATGTCATATCAAGCCTATAGGTTTGTGATAGCTTAAAGCTATTAATTTTTTCCTGAGGTGCCTTCTCTCTACTTCTCAAGGGGTGTATTAGCTATTTTTCACATTGCTGACACAAAATACTTGAGAAGAACCAATTTAAAAGGGGAATTCCAGGGCTTGACTGCTTTTCTTCTTTCCCCCTTCCTATTTAGTCCAGAACCCCAGCCCTTGGGATGGTGAACCCACAGTCAGACTGCTTCAGTTAATCCTTTCTGGAAACGCCCTCACAGACACACCCAATGGTGTACCTTATTAATTGTACCTCATTAAGTGTTTCTTCATCCAATTGAGTTGACAATCAGAATTAACTATCATTGTGGGTAACCAACTGCATTAATCCCAAAGCACTAATCCCTTCAAGACATACCCTTTGTTAACATTTATATTTTCCCATTCTCTGCCTCTCCCTCTGGGTTTATCTCTGCATAGACTCATTTCTTGCAACTGTGTTTTAGGCTCATCTTTAAAGAAACCCAGTGGGACAGAGGGAGCAATGACCTGAGAAAGAGCTGCCTTTGTGTCTACTCCCTTACCACGTCACTTGGTCTATCTTTGATTCTCTAATCACATTTTCATCACCACCACATCAATGAGTCTTGCTTTCCTATCACCAATGACTTATTATTCATGTCAAATACAATAGTCAGTTTTTAGCCTTAATCTTACTTGACTTCTCAAATGTCATTGCCGTGGTTAATTACTTCCCCTTGGGTGACAAACTGTGCTGCCTGGCTTATGGGACACACATGCAGAGGCAGCTCTTCCTGGATCCTAGTCTGTAAGAAGTCCTCTTTTCATGCTGGGCACGGAGGTAGGCACCTTTCATCCAGCCCTCGGGAAGTAGAGGCAGGTGAATCTCTGGTCTACATACTGATTTCCAGGTGGGCTAGGACTAGGGAGACCCTGTCAAAATAAAAGTCCTCTCCTTCCTGACTCTAGGACTTGGCTCTATTGTCACTCATTCCCTAGACTTGCTCTTTCTGTCTCAAAGCCTGAAATAATACAACTCAACTTGTACATATAATAGGCATCTCAAATTTTACATCTTACAGATTCCTCAATATTTTAAATCCAAACCATTCTGCCCCTGCCTTCCCCATTTATTGATTCTACTCAACTCTCGTTGAGTAGAGCCTGGCCTCTGTCTTTCTCAGCCTGTTGCTGAGCCCAAAGTCTGGGCCACCGTCCCTGTGTCTTCCCTTTCTCTCATATCCCATCTCTAATTTGTAAATCAGTGAGGTTTCACTTCGAGTGAACATCACAAATCCAAATATTGTAACATCATCAAATTATTACCTCTGTGATCTGTTTTCTTGCAGCAGTCTTTAATCAATGATTTTTAAATGTATTAACCCAATAATTTCCCATTACGGTCAAAGTCTTCTTCAATATCTTCTTATGAACAAGGAGAGTTAATGCCTAAACGCTTAAACAAATCCTATGAATCCTTTGACAAATCCTCTCTCCTTTCTACCCCTTCGTGGCTAGTACCTCTTGGTACCTCTTTCTACTCTGAATCTACTGATTCCTCGCTATTCTCTGAACAAACCCAAATTGTCCTGACTCAGGACTTCAGCATGTACTGCTCTTTCAGGCTGGAATGCTTTTCCTCCTGATCATGGGTCCCTTCTAGAATTCAAGTGTTGAGTCAAATCTTAAATTTTAGTCTTTCATGGGAGATTTCTTTCAAGTATCAATTTCTTGGACAATTAAGCCAGTTCAGGTGGCAGTGAGTGCTATTGGCTCTTCCCAAAAGATGAGGCAGAAAACTTGTAGTTTTAGGAATCTGGCTGGCATTTCTGTCCAGTATCTATCACTTGAGAACACTGTTACTGTCCCGGTTCAGCATGTGGGCCTGAGACAAAATGTAGGCGACCCATGAGCTCGAGGTGACGTTGAAAAGAAAACAAACAAAAGCCGTATTCTCTAGGAAACATGAAAGAGATATTTCAAAGGGCAGCAGGGCTTGGTTTTAAGATGTCACAATCCCCTGATTAGTAAGGTATTTAGTACAAGGTCAGTGGAACCATCCACCTTTGTCCCATGTTTACTATCTCAGGATGCTAAAAGCATTACCTGATGGTTTTGGCTAAGAAGGAAAACAATACTGAAATAATCAGGGGATCTTTTAATTGTCAATGGATTTGGACATCAAAGCAAATCATAAAGCCATGTCCATTACAAACAGAGGAACCTTTTACAGGATAGCATAAAAAATACCAATCCCCAAGAGTTATAATTAATACACTTCCCCTTGGTGAGGGAGATGGAATCAGTAAGCTCATTGTTGTGCTATTTCTCCTAGTATAGAAGCACCTGGATTTGAATGGATATGTGAGAGAAATACTTCCTTAATATAGGTATCTCCTAGAATTTACTTAAATCGGGGAGATACTTGAAAGTAAGAATAACAGTATACATAACAATATAGGAGCAGAAAGGGAGGAAACTAGTGTGTTCTGTCTGTCACACCCCGTTTCAGTTTGCTTTCTATTGCTGTGATCAACAACATGACCAAAGCAACTTGGGGAGGAAAGGGTTTATTTGTCTTATACATCCAGGTCACAGTTCAGCACTGAGGGAAGCTGGGGAAGGAGCTCACACAGGAACCTGGAGGCAGGCACAGTTCACGGAGGACCGTGCTTACTGGCTTGCTCCTTTGGCCTGTGCTCAGCCTGTTTCCTTATACAACACAGAACCACCTGCCCAGGGTTGGCACTATCCACTGTGGACTAGGCCCTTTCACACCATGCAACATTAAAAAAAATGCCTCACACACATGCCCAAAGGCCAATCCAATAGAGAAAATTCCCCAACTGAGGTTTCCACTTCCCAGGTACATCAAGTTCACAACTAAAGCCATTCAGCACAACTGACCCCTTGTCAACTTGACATGCAAACATATCAGCATTAAACCATAACCTTTCCATATCTTGTCCCCCTAAATCTCATATTATATTAATATCACAATATAAAGCATATTACAACTTTAAAAGTTCCACAGTCTTTAAATTTCCAATGCTTTGAAAGCTCAAAGTCTCTTTAAAATGTTCCTTGACTGTGGGCTTCTATAAAATCCAAAACAAGTTACATGTTGTCTTATTTCAAGAGGGAAGAACCAGGGAACTCTTAAGCAAAACTGAAGTGCAGCAGTGTAGTTCAGTGTCTGACATCTAGGATTCACTCACGGTCTTCTAGTCTCCAAATGACTTGGGCAGCTCCACTTCTCTGGCTCTGCCATCCACAGCACACACAGCTTTTCTCAGAGACTCAGGCTGGCTCCACTCCACACCTGCTTCTTCCCTAAGGGGTGGTCATCCCACCGTTCTCCAATATGCTAGGGTCTCTATTACAACTGAGGCTATACCTTTACCTACGACCTGTCCTGGCCTCTGATGGTGCCAAGCATCAGCCTCACCACATGACCCCTTCAATCCAGAGGGTATTCACTGCAACCAGGGCACCACCTTCACCAATGACATCTTGATCTTTCTGCAGGGACCCAAACCCCGCCAGTTGGTTCCAAGCCTCATCTGCTTGCCATGACCACTTCATTCATTCAAAACCAGTACTAAAGATGTGGAAGGATAACCAACACTAAAGGCCTTTAGCAAAAGACTCATGGAAACCACCACAACAGAAGTTTCTTCTTTTTTAACTAAAAAATCCTTTTATTGAGAATTTCATACATGCATATAAGGT
>NW_008333886.1:3323946-3324184 GCF_000622305.1 Nannospalax galili | reverse complement strand
CTTCCTTCCTTCCTTCCTTCCTTCCTTCCTTCCTTCCTTCCAAATGGGGCTGTCTGCTACTCTAACATTATCCCTCTAAAGAGGTAATCCTAAAATCTTTTAGGGATTCGCTCACAAATCCCAAATACTTTTGACATTTTTGGCCTTTGGAACAGAGTATGTTGCTAAGAGGCCCAAGAACATTTTGACTTTTAGCCAAGAGACTGGCTACTTTTCTTTGGGGTCTTTTTACTCTAAC
>NW_008333886.1:3323269-3323894 GCF_000622305.1 Nannospalax galili | reverse complement strand
TATCACACCATCCTCTGAAGAGGTTACCCAAATTGCTGATAGGGAATCTGGCTTCTTCCATGCTGAACAGAGATGTAGGGTGACGCAATTGGGATACCCCTTCAGTGGGTCTATCTAAAAGGCTCCCAAACTGCATAACTCTTATCTGTAGAGGGAAAACAAAGTCCTTGACTGGTGAATAGGGAAGTGAAGGAAAAGTAAAGGCAAGAGTAATTAGCATTACAAGTTGTAGATAAGGAACTAGAAAAAAGTCAGAACAGGGCAAATTTCAAATGTTCATATGGGAGTCCATTGGAATTTCTTGACAAGGGCTTCCAAAAGCATCCCTCTATTGGGTTCCTCCTCATTTTTCTTTTGTCTGCCAAAGTTGGATTCAAGAGTGATGGGTTCAGGATTTTCTTTCAGGTATTTTGATAGCCGTTGAAGTGGTTAGAATCAGTGTCAGTTCTCTCTCAAAGGCTTCTAGGTAGGGGGAGAAAACAAATTATCCATCATTTTAGAACAATAGCGGGTTGTCTCCCTTAGCTACAGGTGGGCACTATACTATTGCAGACCAAGATTTGAAGTCTTACATTTGAGCAGCACTTTCTGATTAAGAACAAAATCAATGAGAAATACTTTTCTA
>NW_008333886.1:3269339-3322942 GCF_000622305.1 Nannospalax galili | reverse complement strand
TTGGAAGCATGGATGAGATGTTTCCTCTGAGTTGACCCTCCACTTTGTAGAGTGGACACTGGTTCAAGTCCATCTTGTGGACTCTCCATGGCCCCCTTGAACAAGAGGACAGATGACTCACCACAGTTACAGGACATTTTGAGAGATGTTCCATAGTCCCCTGGAACTTAGTCGACCTTGGAGGGCAAGGGGCAAAAAGTGTCCTTTAAGTCCCTCTGACCAGATTAGTATAGGCCTCAAACATCCAATAGGGTTAGTTCCATCATTCTGGTACTTTTAATTACCATGTGCTATATAGATAAAGCTTGGGTAAAAAAACAAATACTCTCAGATAAAACTTGACTGGGTTTGTTATGATATATAAAGGATTAGACAAAAAATATACAAATAATCTTAAAATTTCTAAGGTTTCTTAAACTAGTCAACTAGTTTAAGGAACAAAGTATATATCTAGGCAATAGAAGTTTTTAAAAATAAATACATATGCCTTATGGAATGAGATTAAAAAATATTGCCTTATAATCAAGGGACATTGGCACTAGAAGACACCATAGGTTAACAAAATAAACCCCCATGCCAGGAACGGACTCCCTCTCTTGAAGATGTTGATCTGGGGTCCCTTAGGCCCTCAAACAATACTGGCCATATCCCTTGCTCTTGGTTACCCATAAGAACTCCATTGCTTGAGTAAGACCCTATTGCTGAAGATACTACATATATAAGCTGTAGAACAAGCAAGGAGAAATCAAACTCATGGTGACTTCAAAACCTCATTCATACTGGCTGGTGTTCATAGTGCTCGAAGATCTTAGGCATGCTATCTGAAGAGAAAACTAATCACCAGTCTTACCTAGCTGTGAATCCTGCAAGCTACAACAATAACTGGCCTGACAAAATATGCCCACTGGTGCAATAGTGGCAAGAATATTATGGGAGTAAACAATGAATTTTTTTATTATTATTTTATGTGTATGAATGTTATGCTTGCATGTATGTAAGTGCACCTGTGTTGTGCAATGTCCCCAGAGGAAAGAAGAAGCTGTCAGATTCCCTGGAACTGGAGTTATAGACAGTTGTTAGCTGCCATGTGGGTGCTGGGATTTGAACTCTTCTGTAAGAATGGTGTTCTTAACTGATGGGCCATCTCTCCAGCCCTCCAATCACTTTCTAATTGGATTTAAGGTTCACTTCATAGGATGGAGCTTAAACCTGACATTGATATCAGGCCTAAGAATCCGAGGCTAGAGAGGTCCCAGGGGATAAAGGAGAGCCTAATACTAGTTTTCTGCTAAATAGTTATACTATTAAACCAACTCCTAATGACTTATTGTTAACCCACAGATTAATGCATCTCTCAACTCTCATCAGAGAAATTTCCTTATGCAGCAGATGGTGATTAACACAGAAACCCACAATTGGCCAGTGTGCAGAGAACAAGAGACCACAGGGTGCTTATCCTAGAATAGGACATTTACTTCGGCATCCCAAGGCTCAGGGGTTATTGCAGAACAGGGATTGGAAATATTGTAAGAGCCAGTGGTGGTGGAGGCCCACAAGGAAACAGAGTTTTCCAGACAGCTGGTCTGTTGTGCATATGAATTCAGAGCAATGGTGACAGCTTGCACAAGTCCCATGCAAGCTTAAACCCTCAAACTAGACAAAAATCCTCACATAGAAATGGAGAAGTGGGTAAGAAACCCCAGACCCACCTGTAGAACTACTGGTAACTGATGACTACTGGGAGGTGGGGAAACAGTGTCTTTCTTGATAGAGTAATCAGGCTTCAGTGAATGGATCCATAGTGAAGGACATTTGTATACATTTCCCCAGAAAGCATATATATATGCTTTTACATAATATATATGTAAAAACTATCTAAACCATATATTGTATCCATATATATATGTATATATATATATATATATAAAATAGGTATAAACACACACATATATAGTAGAGTATATGACATTGGGTGGGGCTCAGTAAGGGGCGGTGAGAATGGGGAGGGGATATAAATACCATCAAAGCATATTATATGAGAATCACAAAACTGGTACCACATGGGACACTTACACATACCAAGTTCAGCTGCCAGCTTGAGATGCAGATGTGAACCTTCTGGGCCACAACTTCTCTGTGCTGACTGTATGGAACTGTTCCCCAGAAAGTTTGATCTCAATGATGCTGGTCTCATAAATCACAGATGATTCTTCAGCTCCAGCTAACCAGCATCAATTTTCTGAGTAATGCAAAGGTTTTACTTCTACCTGTTCCTAATTCAAAATATCATATGAGCATCCCAGTGGAGTCTTTGCTTCCTTATAGCACTTTGAAAACCAGGCTTCTGCTGCTCTTGGGGTTGCCTTCCAAGTTCTTCAACAGCTCATTAAGGTCTGCCTGCTCAATGGCTTTTCCATCCCAGGGCTCCAAATGTTTCCACAATCCTCCCCAAAACAACAGGCTCAGATCTCTTAGAACAATACCCCACTCCTGGAACCAATTCCTGTCTTAGTTCACTTTCTATTGCTCTAAACACTGTGATGAAAGCAACTTGGGGAATAAAGAGTTTATTTGACTTACACATCCTGATCACAGTTCATCACTGAGGGAAGCCAAGGCAGGAACTTGGGGCAGGAAACTAGAGGAAGAAACTGAAACACAGACCATGGAGGAACACTGCTTACTGGCTTGCTCCTCAAGCCTGTGCTCAGCCTGCTTTTTTATACAACCCAGGACAACCTGCCCAGGGGTAGCATCACCCACAGTGGGCAGGGCTTCTCCACCACATCACTCAGCAATCATGAAAATGACTCACAGACGTGCCCATAGACCAATGCGATAGAGGAAATTCCCCAATTGAGGTTCCCACTTCCCAAGTGTGTCAAGTTGACAACTAAAGCTTCCAGCACATTCCCCATAAGTGTCTGACACCTCACACAAATGTTAAGACTGTCCTATAAAACATATATTGGACACATTTCAAAGGTTCTCCAAAAAGGTCTAGAGCTTGGGGACTTGAGATAACACTTCAAAGTCCTACTTTTATGGAGTTATTTAAGAACCAGAACCATATAACTTCATGTACTTCATCAGAGAAATGGTAACCATGAGACAAAATCATTTATTGGATTCTGCATCTCCATTGTTCTTTTTCTAGGTGAGAGAAGAGCCCTCTGTTTCTTGGTGGTACACATGATGCTGAGGAAGGAACCACAATTTTAGAACCATGTATCTACAGCAAGAATTTCATCTTCAACATCAGAGCACCTTGGGAAGCTTTTAAACAGCACCTAAGAATACAAAAAGCTATTCTCTGCCCCAGAGAAACTGATATAATTTGTCTGTGGTGAGGCCTGAGGTGGGGCAGGCTGTTGGCATTTATTAAAATCTCCCCAGGAGGTATCTCCATATAGACAGAGTTAAGAACTACCTTCCTTGGTGATACTGCTCCAAAACGTGTAGCAGTTCAATTATGGAAGTTACAGGCCTTTGACCTGGTCCAGCTGCAGCTGGACCTCTATTTCTTCCCCCATTTTTAGAGCTGAGTCTCTTCCATGACAGTAAAATTCATCCACGTGGTCAAAAAATATTTTACACTTTTTATTTGCATTCATTCTAGTTTGTTGAATTTATTCCTCACTATAAGTTTTTGTTTCTTCTGGGGTATCTTTTTATTCTGTCCAGCCTCCTCTTCTGGTTCAAGAACACTGAGTTTTTTGAGTAGGGATCATTTCAACCTGACACAGGAACTCATGTATGAGATAACCCTACAGGTATGAACTCTGTAAATTCTATGGCTCATCTTGGTTTGTTTGTTCACCTGGATATGT
This sequence comes from Nannospalax galili, assembly GCF_000622305.1. Lineage (NCBI taxonomy): Eukaryota > Metazoa > Chordata > Mammalia > Rodentia > Spalacidae > Nannospalax > Nannospalax galili. The sequence continues at coordinate 3,319,112 of NW_008333886.1, read as the reverse complement.
TCAATGCCCAGAGAGTCTATACCAAAACCCTTCAATTCTTAATTAGTTTCTGCATTTTCAAGCAGATGCAACAAGAATTCGGCAGTCTTTTTTTTTTGCTTACCAACTCTGTGGTATCTAATCCCACCATTGGTCCTGGGAACACTGCACAAGGCAGTGTCAAGGTGGCCCACATTCATTCTTTAACACATGGTGACTTTTTAGATGCACATGCCCTTGATGGCATGGGCAGTTTCACCAGTGGTTTTTGAAGTGAAAAATATTTGAGCCTCTTGATTAATGTGGATTTATGGGACTTTCTGGAACAATAGAGTAGAATGCCATTTTCTCAGATTGCCTTAGGCTGCTTACAGGTAGAGGAAGTAAGCCAGAAAGAATGTGTGTGTGTGTGTGTGTGTATGTGTGTGTGTGTGCATGCATGTGGAAGCCAAAGGTTTACTCGGGTCATCTTCCTTAGGGCATTATTCATCTTACTTTCTGAGATAGGGTCCCTCATATTTATCTGGAACTTGCTAGTTCATCTATGCTTGCTCATCAGTGAGCTCCAGCAACCTGTCTGTCTTCACCTCCTTAGCATTGGGATCACAAGCATGTGCCACCACACCCATTTTCTACATGGTTTCACAGCAAGTAGTTTACCAATTTAGCTATCTCCCCAGCCTCCATCTGAAAAGAACCTTTAAAATGGTCTTTTGGCCCCAAAATTTAGACAATAAGTATTACGCCTTTTCCTCCATTTTCCTACCTCTAAATTCAACATATGAAATAAGCAAACAAATAAATAAACAAAGCAATTCATATGGAAATAAAAAGGGAAAAGAATTTAGGATAGGTTTATAGCGGATAAAAGAGAACTTTATTCAAAGTGTACAAAATTTGAATTAATTTATACCTTTGTTATATGTGGTATATAAATACATGCTTGATAATATTTGCCAAATTTTAAAATTAAAACAACATTGGTAAACTGAAAAACCGTCCAGTTGCCCTTGACATGTGGCAAACAAGCACATGAAAACTGCTCAACACCATTAGTCACAAGGGCAAAGCAAGTCCAAAGCACAAAGGAAGAACTTCATCAGAGGACTGCAGTCTACCTCACAAAGACACACTCATGGCTGAAACTCTGAGTCTGGTAGAAAAATGTTGACAGGGATGTAGAACAGCTGGACTCACTAACACTGCTAGTGAGGAATTAGCTTTGGAGTTTTTTGGAAGTTAAGTACAGCATCTGCCCTGTGGCCAGGTAATTCTCCTACTGGAGACACAAAAACAAAAAGCAGAAATGTCCACAGAAAGAAATGTGCATAAGTGTTCCTGGCTAGATACAACACAAGTTGCATGTATTGCCTGCATGTAGGTAAGTGCACCTATGTTGTACAATGCCCACAGAGGTCAGAAGAGGCTGTCAGATCCCTTAAGACTAGAGTTATGGACAGTCGTTAGCTGCCATGGGGGTGCTGGGATTCGAGCTGAGTCTTCTGCAAGAACAACCACTGTTCTTAACCACTGAGCCATCTCTCCAGCTCTACAAGTGGAGTATATTAAACATCTTTTTAAACATATTAAACTAGTAAGATGTAACAGTGAGAGGAGCAGGCCAGGGAAACACTGGACTGTATTGAATGACTTGAAAGCACATTGAATGAACAAGACCAGACACAGGTATGCCTATATCTTGTGGCACTGAGCCTGTAAGATGGTGTCCAGTGGCTTGTGCCTCCTGTGACTACGGTACTCACATCCTTCCCTGGGTGAAGGACTTCCTAGTCACTTGCTTTTAGTCAATAGAAGTCAGTAAAGGTGAGAGGCAGTGCTGATACTGAGTTACAAAGTCTACAGCTTTTGTTTGGGGGACCTTTTCTTCTTTGTTCAGAAGAAAGCCAGGCACCTATACTATTTGCTGCCTTAGAAAGGTCCTTGATGAGCCAGGCATGCTGATGCCAGCCTCTAATCACTGCACTCAGGAGGTTGAGGCAGGAAGACCATGAATCTGAGACCAGTTTCAGCCACTGTATTAGTTATTTTTCTGATGCTATGATAAAATGCTGTGACCAAGGCAACTCATAAAAGGAAGAGTTTATTTGAGTTTAGCATTCCAGGGGTGAGGGCCCATAATGGTGAGGGAGGTATGCGGCTGGGGTAGCAAGACCAGAAAGTCAAGCAAAAATCACATTTTTAAGAAGGCGTAGGAAGCAAAGAAAGACTGGAAATCCTGCAAGGCTTAAGAACTTTCTCAGTCCACCTCCAGTGATATGCGTCCTCCAGCATGGACACTCCTCCTAAAGGTCCCATGACCCTCCCAAAACGAACAGTGCTACAAACTGAGGACCAAATGTTCAAATACTTGAAGCCTATGGGGGACATTCTCATTCAAGCCACCACAGCTATCTAGGGAGACCCCGTCTCAAATAAACAGATAAGCAAAAAACAAAGCCCATGGTAACTCTCCCTGGCTGTTATCAGGGACCGGAGACCTGCTAACAGGCGAGCTTCAAGCCAACAGTACATAGAACCTTTAGATTAGAGCAGCCCCAGTTAAACACCTTGGTTGCATGGTTAGTGACAGTCCCCAAACAGAGACAGATTATTGAGCCACGTCCTGGTTCCACAGGACCCATGAAATAGAAGTCCTTCTAAAGGCACTCAACTGTGCGGAAATGTAGAAGTGATTTCTAACTGATTGCAACTACAGTGTAGGATTTCCTTTCTGTGAAACTCTGGGGAACTCAGAACTCCTCTTCAGGGATATGAATTAGAACAGTAGTTGTTACCGTAGGCTAGGGATGATCGACAAGAATGAAGGTCTTGCTAGGAGTGGTGACATGGGTGCATATTTGTCAAAACTCATTGAACTTCACATTTATGGTCTGTGAGGTTTGCTACATATATTGTAATGCAAAGAAAAAGTATGACCAGGAGTATCATTCTTTGACCACTGGCTGAGCTAACTTAGTAACTATTCAGGCAAATAAATCACTATAATTGGATCAAATGGCAAAGGACAAATCTCAGAATTCTGTTTTTTTTTTTTAAATTATTATTCTTATTTTTGGTGTATGAGTGTTTTGCCTGCCTGTATGTAAATGCACCAAATGTGTGTGATATCCACGGAGGCCAGGGGAGGGTTTCATACCCCCTGGAACTGGAGTTACAGGAAGTTGTGAACCACCATGTTGTTGCTCTGAATCAGACCCAGGTCCTCTGCAAGAGCAGCAAATGCTCTTACCTGATGAGCAATCTCTCCAGCCTGAAATACTCTGTTGTTGTAAAATGAAGAGACCAGAAAATAGAAAAATATGTGAATCTAGCCCAAGGTAACTATGGCAAATGAATCTGCAGATGATTTAAATTTTCATTAAAGTGTCTAAGAGATGAAGTTAAATAGTCCTTACACTTTAGCAGCCTAGACTCATTATTTTTGGAGAAGGTCTCCATTTGTCTAGCTTTATGTGACTGCCCAAACTGTCTTTCATTTTGCCTCCACAACACTCTCATATACAAAGATACCGAGAATTAAAGAACATTGTCCCCATTTGTTCACAACGAAGAATCCAGAGGAAGAATGGGCCAAGGCCCTTGGACAATCTTGGGAAAGAAACTTGGCATATTCCTAGGAAATTCCTGTAACATGATGCTTCCTTCTATGAATAGATGTGTTTGGAAGCCTGTCCATGGGAAAACCTACCAGATCCCCAGTCACTCACAAAATGGTATTTTCAAGGGATAATTTATAAGAAAGCAATATGCAGAAATAAGATACATTTATCTTACAGTGTGTCCTAAGGCTGGTATCTTTATCTCTTTCTAAAATCCTTCAGAAGAGAGAAAGCCCAAGTGAGAAAGGTGTTGACTGGCTGGAGTTGTCGGTTATCACTAGACTATTGCAGACACTGTATTCATGCAAATGCCCATGGAGGCCAGAAGAGGATGTCAAACCCACAGCCACAGGAGTAACAGCCATGTGAGCAGACATGTGGACCCTGGGAATCCAGCTTGGGTCTTCTGCAAGACCAGCCAGTGCTCCTAACTGCTGAGCCATATCCCCAGCGCAATTCCCCACTTTTTAATATTCAAATAAGATCATTGAGTTTGAGTTCATGAGGAAATAGGGATCTGATACACACTTACAGAGAAGAGACTGCAGAGTGTGTGTCCTGGATAGGACTCCTACATTAAACCTCACCCACCCAGGGTTCAGGGACCATTGTGGACGCAGGGGTGGAAAGACTGTAAACCAATGCTGGTCCATGAACACAGGGAAGTAGAGGTTTTCAGGCCACTGGAAGCTTGTTCATGAGAACTTGTGGCAATGGACCCATGCCAACTCAATCAGACAAGGGCGCAGAGTGGCAAGAGGGAAATGGGTGGTGGGCTGGACCTAGACAGAGCTAGTGGAGACTGATTACTGATGGGTGAGGGAGTGAAGACTTTCTTTAAGATCGCTACATAGGCTGACTAGACTCCAGTGGATGAACTTGGAAAAAAGGACATATGGGAAAAATACTTGACAGGATGGGACTTAGCATGTATGGCAGAATACATGAGGCCCAGTGAGGAAGCATGTAGGGAAATGGATGGGGAGAGGTTTTTAATTTGATTAAGAACTGTTTATGAAATGTGAAAAACTCAATAAAAATATTAAAACCAAATAAACAACAAAACAAACGCTCATCTGTGTAGGTGCTGTGTTGCTTTTTAACAAGCAAATACAAGGGCTCTGTAGTACAATGGATAGCGCATTGGACTTCCGAAAAGCAAATAACAAGTCAGATTCTAGGAAGCAAAGAAGAAAAAGAGCTGATTGCTGTGTTGTTGCCAAGCAAACACTGACTAGGTGATCAGTGGCAAGTGTCAAAGGCTTGGGAAACAAAATAATGAAAAGACAATACAGTATGTAAAATCTCCTCATAGTAGATTGCCCATGCTCCAGTGCATGGTCCTGCATCCAGGCACATATGGACGGCACTAATTGGACATTGTGTGTGTGTGTGTGTGTGTGTGTGTGTGTGTGTGTGTGTATCTCTCACGGTCACTTATAGAAGGAAAATCTATTTCCTTACAGTTCAGAGGGATGAGTCCATCATGAGGAGGAGGCATGGCAGGAGACAGCTGGAGCAGACAGCCGAGATCTCACATCTTCAATCACCTGCAAGAGGCAGAGAGACAAACAGGAAATGGGAAAGACGATGGACTCAAAGCCCACCCCTAGTGACCTGCTTCCTCCAACAAGCCTGAACCTCCTAAACTCCCAAACAGTGCCATCAACTGGGGACAAAATGTTCAAATACTTGGAGCCCACGTGAGGCATTCTCATTCAAAACATCACGACATACACAGAGACAGACAGACAGACACAGACAGACACACACACGTATAACATGAAGTTGGGAGGAGGATATCAGGAGGGCTCCTGGAGAAGTTGTTGAGGAGGAGTTGAGTGTGGATATGATCCAAAAATATTGTATTCATCTATGAAATTATCAAAGACCATATTTCAAAAAAAGATTAAAATAATCTCAGCTAAGCATGGTGACATATACCGGTAACCCTAGCATTTCAGGGACTAAGGCAAGATGACTTTGAGTATAAGGTCAGCCTGAGTTATATAGTAAGTTCCAGGTCAGCCAGGGAAGGCTACGTAGCAAGACTCATCTCAGAAAAACAAAACAAAACCCACATTAAACAGCACATTAAAAAGATTTAAAAATTAGAGGTAAACAAAGTTGATGCATAATTATTACTGAAGCAAAGAGTAAATGGATGTTAAATCCCTAATTCATGTTCTTCCCATAGGGAGCTGGCTGGAAAAGCTCCTTTACCACTCCTGAACTAGGTGATAGGCCTCTGAGCTGGAGATGCTCCAATTCCCTAGGCTGATGCTGAGGGATGGTCCCTAACTTCTGGGAAGAGAGAAGGCTGATGGGCAGTGATTCAGGGATGACACAAGCGATCTGGAAGCTGGCCCACTCTCACCTGTAACCCATGCTTGGTCAATACCCTTTGTACCGACTGAGGCTCACAGTGAGCTTTTGGTGACAGCAAAAGATCCAGGGAAAACGAGAGCTTCACACATCAACAGGAAATTTTTTTCTCTGAAGGAAATCTAGTTGAAGATTTATAGGGCACTCCAAATTGGATTATAAATTCACTCTGAGGGCTGGAGAGATGGCACAGCCAGTAAGAACACTTGCTGGGCAAATTTGAGGACCTGAGTTCAAATTCCCAGTAATCAGATAATAAGCAGGGTGTGGTCACAAGTACCCAAAGGCACTGGTGTGTGTGTGTGTGTGTGTGTGTGTGTGTGTGTGTGTGTGTGTGTGTAGGATTGCTGGGGCTTGCTGGCCACTAGCCTAGTTCCACGTTCTGTGAGAGAGCCTGTCTTAAGGGTAAAACAGGAGTGATAGAGCAGGGTACTCAACATCCACCTGGGGCCTCCACCATGCACACTTACAAGCACACTCACACCCTCCCCATAATAAAAATAACAATTCCCTCTGGATCAGAGCTTCCTCATGATGCTTTTGTTCATGTCTATAAGGCATCATCATTCACACAATGGTGCTTTGTTTTCTGGGTTGAAATTATCATCTCTGCCAGACAGTGATAAGTCTCCCAGGTCACTGCTCTGCCTCCTGAGAAGGACTGTTTGAAGAAGAGAATGTTTGTAAAGGAGCCTCCAGACTTCCATGGAGGGAGGGAAAAGCACTGGGGCAGTTCTTGACTCATTCATTAATAAAGGGAGACTGACAGGGAGCCTTTCGAGCTTGGCACACCCTGTGTGAATTGGACTTCCATCACGGTTACTGAGACTGCATGATGGTGCATCTGAGCAGTGAATAAGTGTCAGACTTTGTGTGATCATTGCTGATGCTGTAGTGAGAGGCCACTCCTGTAAAGAGAAGAGCTTTCTATGGATAGCAACGGACCATCAATTGTTGTGGGGAGAAATTAATTCTAGGATGCAAAATGAGGATTTGAGGGGACCCATGATAGGGCAGGATGAAGGTTTCTTGAGGATCAATGGGTCATTTTGGCTTAGACTTAAGTTTCTCTTTGCTACCTGGAACATTTCTGAGGGAGTGCCTACCATGAGAAATTAAGAAAGTAGAGACAGACAGGGACCTTTGGGTGGTTCCTCCATGAGACAGCAATATAAGCATAGAAATTACTCTTGACTTAAAGTTTCCTTCAACCCCCCAGCCTCCAGCAGTCTTTTGAAATGCGCACAAAGTCAAGGTTATTTTCAGTAGTATGATGGGAAATTTTCAGAGAGCCTCTAGTCACACTGTGTTTTTTATCCTAAATAGTATTTTGAAAGTGGTTGTGAGCTAAGGTTCTATGGCGGGATTCACTATCTTGTGTCTCTAGAAGGACCCTTTGAACCCATCTTCTACTTGGTCTTAATTGAAGCTCTTTTCATTGTATTTCACTCTCTCGCTGGCAGTATTTTCAGACAGCACAAGGTTGTCCTGGCATAGTGTTATGAAAGTGTTTGAGGAGACCCACACTTGCTACATCTCTGACCACAGATAGAGGTGAGTAGGTGTGCTAGACAGGTTGGTGCTAAGTTGCATAAGGCAGGCTGGACCAGTGGGCCAGGGGTCAGCACCCACCTCCTATGATGGCCAGAGATTTCTCCCAGGTAGAGACGCTGTTCTCCCCCTCCCCTGACTCTCCTACCTGCTCTTCTTTTCCCCCTTTCTCATTTACATGTTATGCCTTTTGACTTGAAGATAGGATCTTGCTAAGTAGCCCATGTTGGTTTGCAACTCACTTTATAGCCCAGGCTTGCCTCAAAGTCACAATGGTCCTGTCACTACTTCCTCAGTGCTGGGAACATAGGCATGAGTCACCACATCCAGTTGAAAATACTGCAGTTCACCCCGACTCCTGAGGGGTGCATTTTCATCTCAAACCTCTTCCCATTACTGATTCTTCCTTACTATTGTTCTTATCTTTCTATCTAAAACCATAACAGGAAAATAACTTATTTTCTCATTTTTGGTCCATCATTGTTTCATTAGTGATTTTCAAGTGACTTTCTATTTTGAGGGGCAGGCGATTAAAATCAACATGTCAGAATAGTGGTGTGTGCTTCTTGATGATCTGAAGTTAATTTTATTTTACATGGCATCCAATTCTAAGTATGTTCAAACCCAATGTCATATTTTAAATAAAATTTCAGAATTCATTTTAAATTATAAAATATATGCGAAAGTATATATGATTAAATTTATCCCCAAGCCACTTTGCCATTAAAAGTGTATAAAGATTTTTTTCCAAATTATAAGCATACACTGCTTTATCACAGAACTTAGACTAATAGACTCATGATGGAGATGAACATGCTATAACAAAACAGGAAATTCCAAGCCAGTTACTAATACCGCATTCAGTTATTATTTAAGATATTGCACCTAGAATTTTGCAATGCAAATTGGAAATATCACTCACATGCTTTTTTACAGTGTTCATGGAGTAGAGTTTGACAATTGTCATTTTGTAGGTAAACTGTCCTGCCAGTAGATTTATCCATACTCCCCAAACAACTAAAGGATAGTTATTTTGTAGTTGCAGTCCCTTGGAAGACAGCCAAAGCAAGTCAAACTTTGGTTAATCTGAAGGTGCAACTGAAGTCGTTAAAATTTAGGAGTATTTAGAAAGAGGATGAGTAAAACTCTTTCTCTCACATACACACAGTCTGTGTGTGTGTGTGTGTGTCTACACACACACAGATTCCATCAACATTAAGGAAAAGCCATATAAAGGCATAGTTTCATGGATAACGTACCTGACCAATCTGTAACAGCCTTTAGCAATCCTGCAATCCTTTCTCTTGGTGAATGGCTTGTTCTCTGTTTCTTCCAGGAGGAGCCCTGGCTCTAGTCTGGCCAGTCATCCTAGCCAGATTCTCAGCCACAGGTGTTTCCACCCAGCTGTTCTGAACCATCAGCTACTTCTGCCTCCATCATGTGAGAAGTGGCCTTGTCTCTCCAGCGCTTCTCACACCCTGCTGCTGTTGCCGTTAGTGGAACCTTCTTCTTGCCCTCCCCTTTACCCTGAACTTACTGCGTATCTCTTAGGGCTCACAGAACTTCACCTGCCTCTGCCTCTGCCTCCGCTGGGATTAGACCAGCTTCTGTTCTTATCTCACAGATCTTTGTTTCTTCAGAGTTAGAGGCCATACTTTAAAGTTTAACACCTCAGCGCTTCATCTAACTCCAGCCCTTATACCTGACAAGGAATCTTGAGGGGGAGACCATGGGACTCAGCTCTGCCTGTCCCTTCCTCCATCCACTTCCACTATGGATCCAAAGATCGACTAGGGATGGCAACTAGGGATAGAGCATATTGCATAACTTTGTCTGAGGCAAAGGAGACTTGGAGAAGACAGGTGATGAAAATCTCAACATGGAGGAGTTTGGAGGTCTGTGAAGAGGAATTTGGAGCACTGGCTCTGAGACCAAAAGGGTCTTCCACACAGGCTTCCACTGGTGGGTGTCTCTGGGGCTGCAGAAACAAGACAGGGAAGCTGAACCTAGAGGTGTCTGGATCTTGAGAGCTCAAGGAAGTCTCAGATTTTGGGGAGCACCTTCTTGGATAAGGATGTTCTCAGAGGTGGCTAGGGCCGGATGAAGGAAGACCAACACACTCTTTCCTGAATACTGTGAACTGACCTGGGGTTCTGACTTTGAACTTTTGAATGGACTTTGAGGAGCAATGACAATCTTCAGAATTCAACCAGGGTTGCCAGAGAAGGCAAAGAATTCAGTTTGGAGTGCTGTAAAGGAGTATGCCTCCCACTGTCACTAGCCTTAGGAGTATGTCCCCCTGTGACACCCAATGGGCTATGGTAATCACAGTTCTTCCTCTCCCACACGTTTGAACTGCTTTGAGCAGTTCAGGTCCCTGAAGTTCCCTTCACTTGCCCTTAGGGTAATGTTGGTTACCTTTGGAACCCAATGTTTGTTGGCCTACACCTAAGTTGCAAACCCTCTTTTAGAGCAGGTTTTGCCTGGGAGACTTTCCTGTGAGCATATCTGAAAATTTTCATCTTAGTATAATTACAAAAACCCCCCAAACAAACAAAACAGACTCACCACTTGAAGGATAATTGAATATCCTAGAACAAGTGGATCCCCTCCTCCCTCCACCTTAGAAAGCTATAAAATTTGACAAATTGACAGTAATTAAAGCGTCTAAGGAAGTCATTCACTTTTTGGGGTGTGGTTAAATGGTGAGGTTAGGGTTTCTTTTCTTTGGTTTTAATCCTTGCTTTCCATATACTTTTTCTCTCGTGGTTTATTTTATCAGGTTACTGAGGTTCGGAGAACTGCTGTGTTTTGTTTCAACCTGAAGGCTTAGCCCAGATTTTGCTCTCCGTGGAAGGGAGGATCCGTTGATCCAATCACTAGGGTGTTCCTGGCACCCAGAGTCAGGCAGGCGGGCCTTGGTTGGTAGTGGGGATGCAGGGCGCAGCGTCAGCGATGGGACACGGGAAGGTTGGGCGGCAGCCCCGCGGGGCACACAAGGGGCGTGGGAGAGCCGGCCCAGGGTGGACCCGAGACCGCTTTCCTGGGGAGTGAGCTCCCTGGCGGCCGCAGTGAGCGCAGGGCAGGCTCGGGCAGCTCCCAGACGGCCCCGGCGGTGATAAAACTTGAGAAATAACTAGGAGGGGCCGCCCGGCGTCTCCTCCATCCAATCCCTTGTGAGGAGAGAACTTGCTCCGGGCAGAGAAGCCAGAACGAGGCCAGAGAGACTTCCAGACAAGCTGCGGCGAGAAACGCACCTCCCGCGCCTCTCGGCTTCGGCGCCCAGCTCCCGCGTCCTCCAGCCGCTGTCCCCGCGCGATGGCCATCGCCGGGTCCCGGAGTCCGCCGTGCTGGGCGCTGCGCACGCAGCTGTTGCTGACCCTCTGGGTGAGACACCCGCGGGTGCAATTGGATGGGGCTGGGCATGCGGACCCGGTGCATCCGCCCAAGGTCGCTCCCCGGACCACGGTAGAGCGCAGGTGACCGTGGAGCGGTGCAGCGCAGGTGCAAGTTCAAGTTCAGTCTGGAGGGGTGAAGGGCGAAAAGGATTTTTGAGGGACTCCTCGAGACTCAGTTTGTGGGTTCTGGGTCGCCGCCTGTGATGTCTGAATTAAGAATTGCCTTCCGGCTTCTCTGCGCGGAGGTGTCCTGGTCCCAGGTGGGCTACCGGTGCGATTCGAACTCCTCTCAAAGCTCAGAAACTGGGCTGGCGATGCTGACCCCGGGCGTCTTTGTTGCAGAGGGAGAGCAGAGGGTTTTTGTTTTGTTTTTTTTTTTTTTTTTAAGGGGGGTGTTCTAGTTATTTAGAATACTTGACTTAGCAAACACAAACGTGAAATGGGACCCCAGGGACCGCCTGGTTCCAGCCGCACACTGGGACCCCAGGTAACCTCCGGTGGGGACCTTAGTGAGCTCAGAGGCAGAAGCTGTGGCCGTGGGTGCCAGCGTGGGGTTGCCTCTGAGAAACGGGGTTCCAGGCTATGGCTCTCCTAGAAAATCTTAAAGGGCTCGCCCCAGCTGCCACCCGCGCCGTCTTGCTGGCCTGTACCCTGTGTACCAGAGCTCCAGGTGTGGGAATACTGCTTAAGGGTTTCAGTGGGAACGCGTGGGGTGACGGTGGGGAGGACTGGGGTAGCCAAGGTATAGGCTGAGGGTGGGGTGCGGTTGGCGTCCTTCCTGTGCTCTGGAAAGCGCTGAGCTGACACAGAGCAATCTGAGGGGTAGGTACACAAGGTCCTGAAATTCCGCCGCTGAGCAGGCAATCCGCCTGGAAGGGAAGTTAGTGACAATTCTCCAAGAACTCAGGAGATTTGAAGGGAAAGACTAGGAATTCTCAAGGCACCATGGCCCACACAACTTCATACCCAGGGTAGCACTTGAACTAAGTAGAGGAGCTGAGGACAAGACCTCTTCCCTTAGCCAAAGACAGGCAAGGGATCCAGAGGCCCTAGGACCCAGCCTGTTTAGGGAGCCGGTCCTCTGGGACTGGCAGATCTTAGTTATTTGTTGTTTGTTTAGAGATTAGACAAGACTGATCTTGAACTAGCTATGTAGCAGGAGGCCGGCCTTGAACTCCTGATCCTTCTGTCTCTACCGTCTCTGTGTTGAGGCTTCAGACACCCCTGGTTGCTGGCAAACACAGTCCCAAGTTCTAAGAATGGGTTTGAGCTTTGTCCTCTCTTTATATCAGGGAGTTATGGACATTGGATTGGTAGTCTTGATCTGAGATACATTTATGGACAAGAAATTGTACACATAAACGCCCTGATCTGTCTTACAGACTTCCCAAAAGTGACAGAAGATGAACGAGTTCTTCCATGAAAGCATGAATTTAGTGTTTTGTGCTTTCCCTGATCATGGATTAGGGAAGGAAGAGAAGAAACGGACAGTGTTTGGTTTTGAGGGTTTATGTTAGCTGGAGGGGAAGGTTCAGAAAGTCACAGCTGAGTAGGATGCTGGTCCAGGCATCCTGGATGGAAAGTACTTTTCAGTCTAAGCAGAAACAACTCTACTCTGCCTCCTGCCATGCTCAATCAAGGTTATTTTTAAAATAAATTTCATGGGGTTTAGGTTTAGCGCATACTTAGAGACTTGCATATTGGAGCATACACACAGCTTGGCCTTCCTTGATCAGCAGCCCACCGTTTCCGAGTGTTAATTCATGACTGTGCTTTTGACTCCAGTATTCCCAAAGTTTGAGTACAATATTAAGAGAGCATTTTAGAAACACTTTTCATTTTGTAGAAATTAATCATGGATCTCTAAAAACAATGGCCTGTTTGGAGGAGGGCTATTTCAAAGCAAGCCTTAATTACAAATCGGAGACTTATTAACAGGTTAGCTCCCTCCTGTCCCTCCCAAGGAGCTGTCCCTGCAGGTGGAGGAATCTTCCCAAATACAATTTTTCTTACATACATTTCCCAACTAGATTCTGAACTGCCTCAGAGTACTATTTCGGAGAGTGGGGGGGAGGATGAAGAGGAGGAGAAGGAGGACAGGAGAGGAGAGGAGGGGGAGGAGGAGGAAGAGAGGAAGAGGAGGAGAGGGGGAGGAGGAGGAGAGGAAGGCAGTCCCAGCTAGCCTGGAACTTGCTATGTGGACCAAGCTGATCTTGGACTCACAGAGATCTGCCTGCCTCTGCCTCCTGAGTGCTGGGATTAAAGGGATGTGCCACTACACCTGGCAGGAGTAGGGAGAGGAGGAATAGGAGGAAGAAGAGGAAGGGGAGGAGGAGGAGGAGGAGAGGAGGAGGGGGAAGAGGAGGAGGAGAAAGAGAAATTAGGAAAAGAATACTTGGCAAGTCAGTATTCTGAAAGCCTGGAGAGTATTTTTTTTTCCTCTTTGGGATGGTGAAGCTGACTTGTGCTAGGTCAGTTGTTTTCTGTATGCCACAGATAATGGGATCCTTTGTCATGTGTTTAGTGCTGTTCTGTGTATCAAATCTATCCTGGAAGTCTCATTATCTATTGTAATTTATAAATGCTATGCGCGTGGAGACAGTCTATCATTTTACTAGAAGGGCTTTTCTTTCACTCTGGCTCCCAATTCTCACCTCCCTGCCTCTGAGTATGTGGCCTCTGTGTAACTCGTGTCCACAGATGTATCTTCCATCTTTTCAGATTGTACATTATCAATTAACGAAATAATGGAACTGCTTTACCAGGAAGATTTTTGCTCTTGACAACATTAGACATAGTTAAAACCAAATGGAATATAGCAATTATATTGACTTTTATTAGTGAAAGACGATTAAGGCAAACACAGTAAGTAAAGGACAGGTACTTTTGTTTTAAAGCCTTATGTGGAGAAAGTCACAGTTTAAGCAGGGCATAGTGGTGCATGCCTTTAATCCCAGGACTCAATGCTCCAGAGGCAGAGACAGGTGGATCTCTGCCGGTTCCAGGCCAGTCAGAGCTAAATAGCAAAACCAAACAAGTCAGAGTTTCCATATATATTTAGACTGATGCAGCATCATCTTCCCCTCACCCCACTGAACCTCAGCCTCAGGGGTGCTAATCAGCTGCCTTTAACAAAGAGGTTATTGATTTTCATGTTGAGATGACTAGGTCTTGAAGCAGCTTCTGAACAGCTGAATAAATGTAAGCTGTACACTTTAAACTAATTTTTAATATTTTATTATTATTTAAATTATATGTGCACCAGTGTTTTATTTACATATATGTAAATGCACCCTTGTCATGCAATACCTGAGGAGGTCAGAATAAGGGTTGGATCCCCTGGAACTGGAGTTATGGATGGTAGTTAGTTGCCATGTGGGTGCTGGGAATTGAACCTGGGTCCTCTGCAAGAGCAGTCAGTACTCTTAACCCCTGAGCCATCTCTCCAGCCCCAGCCTATGCATTTTTTTTGACCTGGTTGTAAACCCCATGTCAGGTGCCTTCCACATAAGGGCACCTCTGGTGACTTTCAGTCAAGCTTATCCTTTAACCACAAGGCCCATCTTACAATGAGTTTGGTTAGAAGGAAATGTATTAGCATCATCTACTGAGACTACCGTGAGGCAAATCTTAGCATTTACCCTGGAGGTGGCAAGAATTTGAATGACAGTATTTCCATTTTGTAGGGTAGTGTCCACAGGAGAAAGGACAGGTTTGAACTCTTACATCACTCGCCCCATCAAGGATGCTTTGACCTTAGGCAGGATGTCAGTGCCCTCAATTCCCCTTCTTTCCTTAGCACCGATAGTGAATCCATGCTGAGCAAGTACAGCCCTGGTCTTTCTTGTCTCTCTTCTTTGTTGGAGAACCGTGTCATTTAGAAACTCTTTCTGGGTTCACTTCATAAAATTCAGTAACAAAGGAGGAAGCTGCCGATAGCCTCTTTAATTTTTTTCACCCTTCTTTGGCATTAGATCTTTGAAATGGAATGGTATTTCTGAAATTTTTGCAATTGTATCATGATCAAAATTTATATAGATTGTAAAATGAAACAAAACCATTTATTTTCCCCAAATTTTAGTAGGGGGAAATTTATTTATTTTATTTATTGATGGGTTGATTGATTGATTGCAGTGCTAGGGACTGAGCGCGGGGCTTTGTACTTCTAAGCAGGTGCTCATCACTTTTAAAAACTGTTTGTTACATTTTAAGACTAATTTCAAGTCTATATTTTTATATACAAACCAGATATCTGAGATTACTCTTGAGAGTTTTTTTTAAGTAAGTTTTTTGTATGCTGTACAAAATTCAAATTTTTGCAATTGCATTTATTTATTTAGTATGTGTGGGGTGTATGCCATGATGCATGTGTGGAGGTCAGAGGGCAGCTTGTGGGACTGGTTCTCTCCTTCTATTGTATAATTCTTAGGGATGGAGCTCAAGATTGGTGGCAGATGACTTTACTGGTTGGGTCATCTGCCATGTGGCATTTTTCAGCTGGGCAGCCTTCTACAAAGAAGTGAAATTTAAAATACCTTTAAAGGTCATTAGTTCATCTGGTTATTATAATGCCTTTGTATTAAAAAGTATTACATGCATTTCTCTGTGTACGTGTTTGTGCAGGTGTGCATGCCATGCACATGTGTGGAAGTCAGAAGACAGTTTACAGGAGTTGGTGCTCTCTTTCCATCATTGGGTTCTGGGGACTGAGCTGAGATCATCAGATTTGGCAGTTGGTACCTTTACTGAGCCACCTCACCTGCCCATGTTCCACTTTTGATGGAGCAATATTTTATAAAGAAGTGAACTTTAAAATACTTTTTAAAGGTTGTTAGCTCATTTTGTTAACCTAATACTGTCTTTATATATTAAAAAATTTTTTTCATGCAGGGCGTGGTGGCGCACTCCTTTAGTCCCAGCATGTGGGAAGCAGAGGCCGGTGGATCACTGTGTGTTGAAGGTCAGCCTGGTCTACATAGTGAGTTCTAGGCTACCTGTGGCTACAGGGAGACCCTGTCTCAAAAAAGACCAAAGAAATTATTACATTTATGTGTGTGTGTGTGTGTGTGTGTGTGTGTGTGTGTGTCTGTACCACAGGTATGTGTGGAGGTCAGAGGGCAATTTGGAGTAGTCAGTTCTGTCTTTCTACCACGTGAGTTCTGGAGATTGAACTTGGGTTGTCAAGCTTGACGGGAGACACCTTCATCCATGGAGCTACCATGCCTGCCTAAACACACTATACTCTTCACAGACACCAGACCTATAATAAGTGAATTTTTCCAGAATTATAAGGAACTGTGAATCTTTTTCAAAGAACAAAGAATAAAACTATTTTTACTTCAGTTTATGAGGTTTGTGTGAAGTTAGAAAACATTCTAATGTCACCTTAGGCAGCACATAGGAGAAAGGTAATAAACAGCAGCCAGTGAAACCCAGTGCACTAAAAAATCGTATGCATGGAAGGGTTGCTTCAGAAGAGCAGAAAATACATTACTGCATCTTAACATAGCAGTAATTTGTCAACAGAGAAAAAATGATCATTTCAAAATGAGATTTTAAATGTATTGTTTAAAGAAATTCTTAACAAATTAGTTGTATCGAACTAACTGTTTAAACCCAATGAAATATACTTGGTAAAAATTGATCAGGGCTGGAGAGCTGGCTTAGGGATTAAGAGCTTCCCTTGCAGAGGACTCAAATTCAGTTCCCAGCACCCACAGCAGGTGGCTCACAACCACCTGTAACTCCAGCTTCAGGGGGATCTAATGACCTATTTTGGCCTCTGTGGGCTCCTGAGCTCAAGTCCACACACACACACACACACACACACACACACACACACACACACAGAGAGAGAGAGAGAGAGAGAGAGAGAGAGAATTAAAAATAAAGTCTAAAAATGAATGAATGAATGAATGAATATAATGAAGAAAAAAGACTCAAAGATAAAATGATAAACATTTTCTTTAAGGCTAGAAACAAAGTGATTGTGATCCTTAGAGCCATTTCCTTTAAGCATTCTATTGGAAGCCTTAATAAACACATAAAATATATAAAGGAAATAATGGAAGAAGTTTAGTACGGAATGGAAAGAATTCCAGTGGACATTGTGCCATGAGAGCAGCTCTGTGGAAGATCCAACAGTGTTTGTTCAGAAACCACTGGAATCAATAAAAGCCAGCAAGTTTCCATATTTAAAAATGATTCCTAATGCTATCAACAGACAGAATATAGGTTAGGAAGAATCCTGTTCCTAGTATGTGGTCATTAATATACTTAAAAGCACTCTAACAAGCTGGGTGTGGGGGTGAACACCTGCAATCTCAGAACTCAGAAGATAGAGACAGAAGGATCAGGAGTTCAAGATCATCCTTAGCTATAAAGCAAGTTCAAGGCTAGCTGGGGTACATTAAACCCTGATTTTTAAAAACAAAACAAAAATAACTAAATAAAACGATCTATAAAAACATGAAAGAGCTGTATAGCAAAGCTTATAATACTTTATTGAAAGGGAGAATGTAATTCACAAATAAGGGATAGAGCATCATGTTTACCATCTTCAATAGCCCTAGCATGTCAAATTCTCATTTAAATGGAAACAAAATGAAAAATATAAATGAGACATGGTCAGTTGATCACACATTTTCTTTGAAAGACTTGAAGGCTGAAAGGAGCTTCTTTAAAGGAAGACGATAAGGTTTGGGGTCACCAGAGTGAACTCCAAGATATGACAAGATGTTGTGTTGAGTAACATGATGAGCACTGATGGAGGCATAGATGCGTGCACTGAGACGATGGCGGAGGAAGCTCAGAAACAGTCTTCATTTGGGTTCAGTACATGTTATGGTATACCACGGAGCTAACAGGATGAATGAAGAAAGGAACTGTCATTGTGAGGGTCCTGAGCCAGACGGTGAGCTCTGTAGCTACAGAACGGATCAAATACCTAAAACGAATCATGCATAAGACGTGTTTCATATGGGCAAAAGATTTAAAGACTAGAACTAAATTTACAATTTTAGAAGAAAATATGAGCAGGAGTTAAAAATTAAATCGAAACCCAAACCAGACGGAATTATGACTACAGTTGATTAAAAATGCAAAAGAAATCAATATTAAGTAGACTAAAATTGTAGCAATATCTAAAAAAAAAAGCCACAAAATGAGCCAAATAGGAATCTTAAAACTGAAAAACCCTGCAATTAAAAAAAATAAATGAAGCCACACGTGGTAGCGCACTCTTCGATCTTAGTACTCAGGAGGCAGAGGCAGGTAAACCAGTGTGAGTTCAAGGCCAACTTGGTCTATGCAGTGAGTTCCAGAGCTAGGAATACAAAGTGAGACCCTGTCTCAAAAAACTAAGGGAGGATTTAGAGGTAGAAATAGAAGGTAAATGGCAAAGAAAGTGAGAAAAAGTGCTCAGTCTCAGAAAGAATTAAGAGAATGTAAACGAGGCAGTTATCAGATACATAAATCCATTGTATATGAGGATCGGAGAAATAGATTCCAGTGCTTTGGATGTGTTCAGCTACATTTATAGTAATGCACTGGCAACAGATTATCAGTAACCGGTCAGACTTATAGTGTTTTCAGGCAGCATAGAAATTTGTACTGTAGGTATTTGAATGCCTTCTACTTGCATGGATACTCAGTTTAGTATCACGTAGAATAAGAAAAAGGAAAACAACGTAAATAATCATCAATGTAAAGAAATGATCAAATTATTAATAGTATGAGAAATTCAGTTACTAATAGTATATATCAATATTGGATATAATAAGGATCTTGAATTATGTAACATTTCTACGTACAGTTACTGACGGATTATTATGTTAGCCTTTTAAGTACATACATACACACAAGCACCTATGTGTTTCACACTTGATTATATCAGAGCTAAAATCCTTTGTGGTTATTATTATATTTTTCTGAAATGCTTGTCTGAATTTGTACATCTGAAAGAGCCTTGCTCTGCCAGTTGGTAGAGATGGTAAAGGACTCATGCTGCTATCAGTGATGTACCCTGTTTTGCTTAAAGAAGTCATGCTGAGGTATAATTTGCGGTCTATGAAACACAGTTCTAGGATGTGAACAGTTCAGTGAATTTCAGTACGTTTTCAGAAAGCTCAGTGATCACCACAGTCTAAAACTGGAGCATTTCTACAGCTTTTACAAGAAGCCTCAAGCCCATTGTCAGTCTCTTCCTGTTCCTGGCCAGCAGCCAGGAAACCACTAATCTCCTTTGTATTTCGCTAATTGCCTTTTGGGGACTCTGCACATTTATGAAGTGATACAAATACAGCCCCTTTTATGTCTGGAAGAATCTTAGTCATGGGTTAAGTATTTGCAGGTTTATCCATGTTGTTGCCTGGATTGGTACTTAGATTTTTTAAAATAGCTGAGTAATATCCCATTGCATGGACAGATCACATTTTGTTGAGCTGTCTACTAGCTGGTGGACATGTGGGCTGTTTATGCCTCTTGATCCTTATAAATAGTGCTGTGATGGACGAACGTGTGCAAGCTTATGTGAACACAGCTTTCATTTCTTTTAAATAGAGTGGAATTTTTAGATCACCTCTTTACTTGATGCCTAATTATCTCAGAAACTGCTAAACTATTTCCCGTATGTCTACAGCATTTTACATTTCCACTAACCATACATGAAGTTTCCAGTTCCTCCACATTCTCAACAGCAATGTCATTTTTAGCCACTCGAGTAGGCATCTCCATGGTTAGGTTTGCACTTCCCTAGTGCCTTATGCTGTTGGACGGTTATTATTTGCTTAATGGTCATTTGTGTGTCTTTTTGAATAATAGCCATTCAAATTCTTTGCCTATTTTTGTGTTATTATCATATTGAGTTATAAATAACTTTATACATTATGGAGACATCATTGATAGTGATCTGACTTGAAATATTGTCTCCCATTCTGTGGGTTGGATTTTCAGTTCCTTTTATGTGAAAGAAAATGTTTTAAAATATCAAATAAGTCCTGTTTGATCCATTGTTATTTTATGCTGTGCTTATTATATCTAAGAATTTATGTCCTAGTGTAGGATCATGAAGATTTATACTTAATTTTTCGTCAAAATTATCTTAGTTCTTAAATGTAGTCCATTCTGAGTTAATTTCTGTGCATGGTATGGCTTAGGGGCTCACATCCACTTTTATGTAGAAGAAAATCTAATTGTTCCAGTATCATTTTAAAAGTGATTTCTTTCCCTTGAACTTTCTGGAAGCTAACTATAAGTAAAGGCCAGTTTCCAGGATGTCAGTTCTATTCTATCTGTCTATGTATTTTGTTAATATTATTTGGTTTGGGTTATTTGTAGCTTTGAACTATTTCAAAAGTAGACAATGTCAGTCCTCCAAACTTTTTCTTTTCTTCACAGTGCATTTTGGGTTTCCTGCACTTCCATAAGGACTAATTACCAACTTTTTCAAAAACGGAAACTGGGAATTGACAGAGATAAATTTTGGATGGCTTTGGAGGTTATATCTTCTGATTCTATGAAGATGGATGTTACTCTCCTTATTTGGTCTTTTAAAACTTCTTTTGCCCGTGTTTCATTATTTTCAGTGTCATCTTGTACTTCTTTGATCAAATTTATTCCAAAACATTTCATCCAAAATGGAATTAAAAAACCATTATTTTTATTTTGTGTGTATGAGTATTTTTCCTGCATGTATATAAGGACCTGTATCATGTAATGCCTGTGGAAGTCAGAAAAAGACTTTGGATCCCTTGGAACTGGTGTTACAGATGGTCATTCACCACCATGTGGGTGCTGGGGACTGAACCCATGTCCTCTAGAAGAGCACTGAGTACTCTTAACTGTTAAGTCATTGCTCTAGCTCACCAAAAGGAATTATTTGCTTAGTTTCTCTTTTATTATTATTATTGCTACTGTACAGGAATGAAATCTATTTAAACAAAATACTATTATTTGTGTGTGTGTGTGTGTGTGTGTGTGTGTGTGTACACACACATGTGTTTTGCCATGCTTATGGAAGTCAGAGGACAAGTTGGTGGGAGTCAGTTCTCTTTTCTTTTGTTGTATGGGTTCTGGGGATTAAGCTCAGGTTGTCAGATTTGGCTTGGCACCTTTACTCAGTAAGTTCTCCCGCCAACTCAAGCAATCCATTTTGTGTGTTTGTCTTATTTCCTACAGTCTTGTTGAACTCATCTATTTGTTTTGGTGGTTTTACTGTAGGCTCCTTAGGATTTTCTATATACATGGTTGTGATATCCACGGACAGAGAGAGCTTATTTCTTCCTTTCCAAGCCTTTTGCATATCTGGATTAATTTATTGGCTAGGAGATTTGATATAATGCTACATAGAAGCAGTGGGAGTAACATCATCGTCTTCTTCTTTCTAATGTTGGAGGAAAACATTCAGTCGTTGTCACCTAAATATGAAGCCAGCTGTCAGGTTTTCATTGATGATCTTTATTAAGAAAGCGTCCTTCTGTCCCTGGAATGTGGGGGGTGTTTATCATAAACACAGGTGGAAACTGTCAATTTTGTCAACTGCTTGTTCATCTACTGAGATGATCATGTGACTTTGTTTCTCATTCTCTACTGAACTAATGTGATGCTTTTAAATGCCTAGGTCTTCAGTTTTGCTGGTGAAGCCTGTAAAGAGGTGATATTAAATGTACCATCGACACTAGAGGCAGACAAAATAATTGGAAGAGGTGAGAACTTCCTAAATAGTTGTTTTGAAACAGAAACTTAGTTTTCTTAGTCTGCAAAATCCATGATATGTCATCTTTGCATTCTGCAGTTGGACTCTCTGCTTCTAAAGAGAGATGATTTAGTATTATCTTAAAGTTTTTGTTCTCATAACTGAATTAAAAAAATATTTATTTTTATTTTATATGTATGCCCATGGAGGACAGAAGAAGATGTCAGATCCCCTGGAACTGGAGTTACTGATGGTTGTTAGCCACCATGCAATTTCTGTAATTTGAACTCAGATATTCTACAAGAACAGCTAGTGCCCTTAACTGCTGAGCCATTTCTCCAGTGCCATAACTGTTTTATTTTGCAGTTGATTCTAGTGCAAGTTTTCTAAGTCATGTTTTTGTTGTCATTGATGTTTTAACAGTTTACAATATCAAGTCTTAAAACCTTTTTTATTTATTATTTTTATCTTATGTGTATGTGTGTATTGCCTACATGTGAGTAAGTGCATCCATGTCATGCAATGCCCACGGACGACAGAAGAGGCCATCGGATTCCCTGGAAAGAGTTACAGACAGTTGTTAGCTGCCATGTGGTGCTGGGATTTGAACCCAGGTCTTCTGCAACAACAGCCAGTGTTCTTAATCGCTGAGCCATCTCTCCAGCCCCAGTTTACAATATCACACTTTTAATGCTCTAGGGTTCTGAGCATTGCAGAAATATAAAGATTGAAGAAAATCAGGGCAGTATTCTTTTTTTAAAATTACATTTTATTAGTTTATTGTGTGTGGAGGGGGTGCACAATGCACATGTGCGTGTGCATGTGTGTGGGCATGCAAGTACTATAGCACACATGTGGAGGACAGAAGACAACTTGTGGAGTTGGTTCTTTCCTTCCATCATGGGGGTCCTGAGATTGAACTCAGATTGTCAGACTTGGCAACAGGCTCCTTTACCCCTTGTGTCATCTTGCCAGCTCTGGAGCAGTATTCTGTCCAGAGGTAGCTTTACGGAGAAGCATGGAAAGGTGCTCCATTCTCAGAACTGTACATAATTGTTCATCATCCTTTTCTAAACGGAGCCCTGAAGAGCTGGGGAGCCTGTCATTCTCAGCAGCTGGGCAGCTGTGCCTAGCTTGACTTTTCATGTAGTTGAAGGAAACCACCATGAATTTTAGAAATATTACTTTTTCAACAAAGTGATTTTTTCTTAAAATGCCTCAGCTAATTTTATTAGACCAATAGCACCTTTTTTTCCCCTGTGGGAAAGAAGGAAAGAAAGGATGTGAGGAGAGGTGGGGGGTTCACTTGGAAAACAGGCCAGAAGGAATCGTTCAGTTGAAAATATGCACAGGAAAGAGTATACGGTTAGCCCTTGAAAGTGTTTGCTTCTTTTTGGTCAAGTACCCACCTGTGGTAGACTTGGGTCAAAATCAAGATACAGACACAGCACAGACATTCTCTGGGCTATGCGTGGTTGTCTGAGGATTATCAGTTCAGTTTCTGTAAAAGTAGAATGGGATGGGAGACAGCTGTATTTGATACATATTATTGTCTTTTATTAGAAGGCAAAATTTCCAGAGCGGAAAGACACCAAACAGAGTTCAAGTGGAGAGCCATGGAGTTGTGTCTCTGGGGGTAGAAGGCACAAAACTGTGCCAGTAGAAGAACTCAGAGACTGATCATCTTCCTTGGCTGTCTGGCTCATCCGTCCTTTGTTCTTTGTGCTTTTGTGTATGTTCTCTGACTAATGACAGGTGCATCTTAGGAGACTCATGGTGCATTGTTAAGGGAAACTTCCTCGTGTTTACTCAGGTGCCTGTGGGGGTGTACAGCTTAACCTTGTCATGAGTGTAATATAAGTACCTCTTTAATTGGAAGACCATTTTCGTAAGTCTATTAGAAGCACATTAAAGCTTGAACCTTGTTCAGTAGAAACATACAGTCAAGAACCAATTTTTAACTAAAAGAAAATTATTGTTTTTAAGAAAGTAAAAGAACTAGCAAGGCATTTGGCAAATGTGAAGTGCTTGGTTTATGTCATTTCACTTCATGGTTTTGCAGGAAGGTCATATATATTACTTTAACATTTGTTTTCCTTTTTGCATGCTTTTCCTTATGACTTGGACATTTTCCCTGGCAGTTAATTTGAAAGAGTGCCTCCGATCTGCAGACCAATTCAGGCTAAGTGATCCTGATTTCAGAGTTCTAGATGATGGGTCAGTATACACAGCCAGAGCTGTTGTGCTGTCTGATGAGAAAAGATCGTTCACCATTTGGCTTTCTGACACGAAGACACAGACTCAGAGAGAAATTCCTGTGCTCCTGGAACACCGGAAACAGGTATTCAGCATGCACGGAGCATCATCAAGCTTGTGCTTCTTTTCCTTAAAACACCACAAAAATGGCAAAGAAGACCAGAGGATAAATCACACCTTTTCCTCCGCTTTCCCCCTCCTCTTCCTTTCCCTCACTTTTGGACCTATTATTTTTCTTCCCTTCTCATCCTCTTTATCTTGCTTCATCTCCCCTTTTGTTTGTAAATCCTTCTCAACACTAGGTACAGACTGGTCTTAGCTTACCTGTGTTAAATGGAAATGATGCCACTCTGTGAAGGTTTTTTTGATCTTTAAAGTCCAACTAATGGCATTTGTGCTCCAGGGTCAGGTTGGGAACTGATCCACCTTAGCTTCTAGGGTTTCTTTTCTCTTTCCCCTCCCTCCCTTTTCTTTCTTTCTTTCTTTCTTTCTTTCTTTCTTTCTTTCTTTCTTTCTTTCTTTCTTTCTTTCTTTCTTCCTTTCCTTTCTTTCTTTCTTTCTTTCTTTTCTTTCTTTCTTTCCTTCTTTCCTTCCTTCCTTCTCTCTGTCTCTCTCTGTCTCTGTCTCTCTCTCTTTCCTTCTTTTTCTTTCTTTTTGCCTTTTTGAGACAGGGTCTTCCTGTAGCCTCAGCTGGTCTGGAACTTGCTATGTAGACCAGGCTAGACTCAATCTCACAGAGATCAGCCTGCCTTTGTCTCCTGAATGCTGGGACTAAAGGCATGCACCATCATGCCCAGCGCCTTATTAGGCAAAAACTTAATCATGAGGTGTAGTATTATGAAAATAGTCATAAAATGATGGAAGGTTTAAATTGGCCTAAACCTATCTGTGTTAATGAAACTGATAAGGCTAATTAAATGACTGCCTGGCACTTTACTAAATATTTAATAAAATTAACAAGTCACAATTAATAACTGCCATGAAATCAAATGTCTCCCTTTGCTACAACATGAAATAAAATGAGTACCACTGAAACATCTGTGGAACTTTTTGCAGTGATAGAAACATTCTAGAAGCACTTGGCCTACAACTAGCGCAAAGGAAGGTGAGAGCTTTCCACTTTGCCTAATTAGAGTTAGCATAGATGGTCACATGGTAGTGGGTGTCAGTGGCTACCATAAAGGACAGAGCAGGTAGTCGGGGCAGTGACAGAGTGCATTTCCATTCTCTGGGTCAACTGAGATCACGGGGTGAGAGGAGAGAGAACAGGTAAGTGCTGTGGAGACTGCTTCAGGGAGGACATGTGCTCTACCTCGCTGGACAGAGCAAGGGGCTGACGGTAGAGTGACGAAAGGATGGTCAGTGTCAGGAAGACACTCTAGTTTTGAAATCTTTAAGTTCTTTCTTACACTTGGAGTGCAACAAGGCTTTATGAACTGGTTTCAGCTTGCACATGAGTGCTCCTAAGACTGAACTGCTAAGCAGATTTAGGTTTCTAAGATGCCTGCTGGTTTAAGACGGAGCAGGTGCTGATGCTCCTGTTTATTTATTTCCCCATTATCTAAATTCAGGTATTGAAGAAGAGACACAGTAGGGAAACTGTCCTCAGGAGAGCCAAGAGGAGATGGGCACCAATTCCTTGTTCAATGCAAGAGAATTCCTTGGGCCCCTTCCCACTGTTTCTTCAACAGGTAGGTGCACATTCCTTGTGAGCAGAAGGTCTATTTTATTGCAATTTATTAAATCTTTAATGAGCATTAACAAAACAAGCAGCTCTAACTAATGTTCACAAAGTGTACTTTACTAATTTTTCCCTTCCTGCGCTCTGGGAGACTGGCCCTCAGTCACGGGGGTCTCATGGTCCTGATGAGGATTGACAAAACCAGCATAACATATTTCTAGCTTCAGTTTTGTATAGTTTATATGACATTTGGGGCAGAGGTGGTTTACAGGAACCGGCTTCCCATAACCCATGCACCATTCAAGCCCCGCCTGGAGTGTCCATCAGCGTTCATGTGCTGCATGGCTTTAGTGTCTCACCCCTCTCTGCACATGCCTACTCTCTCTGCAGGGGGCCTTCCTGCTCCGGACTAAGCCCATGCTTTGTCCCTGAGTTCCAGTATGCACCCCCATCTGCTTTCTCTTCATAGGGCAGGAAGCTCTACCCCTCTTCCCAGGGTGCTCCTCTCTTGCCCTTGTGTGGGTTACTCTCTGCTCACTCTTCGGAGTTTTGAGTAATTTCCGGGTGTAACGAAGTGAAGGAAATGAGAAAAGGCTGAAGTGTTCATGACAAGAGACAGAAGCTGCAGCCACTGTGCGATCTTATTACTCACTCTGACACATAGTTACTGTGTATCTGCTGCTTGTTGTGTACACACTGCTGTTGGCACTAAGGGAAGAAGAAAACTGAGCCCTGGTCCTCACTGCCAGTGGTTTATTGGCGCCAGTGAAGGAGAGAAGCAGGTGGATGATTACGGTGCTTTCTGAGATGGCTGAGGGGGTGAACATCAAGCCTTGAGCTAAGGGACAAAAGCGAGGAAAGACTGAGAGGAGGAGACACTTGAGGTGGGTCGTAGAGGATAGGAAAGTCTCATGCAGGTAAATAATTATGGAGGAAGAGGGAGTGCAGAGGTGAGAGCAAGCAGAGCTCCCAGAAGGAGCTCCAGAGCTCAGTCCTCTTGGGTATGATGAGGGCAGAGCCAGGCCATGAGGCTGGAGAGGCAGCGTCTAGACCATGACGGGCAATGTGCATTCTGACAGGGAGTCTGGAGTCAGGGCCCTGGCCTTGTGATTGCCTTTCCCACCTTATGTTTGTAAAAGTTGTGGTTGCACAACTCTTTTTTACTATTCTTTAAAAATATTTTATTTATAATTTTTATTTTATGTGTATGAGTAGACTGTCTGCACGTATGTAAGTGCACCCATGTGGTGCAATGCCCACAGATATCAGAATAGAGTGTCGGATCCTCTGGAACTAGAGTTATGGGTTGTTTATAGCTACTGTGTGGGTGCTGGGAATTGAACCCAGATCCCCTGCCAAAACAGTGGTCTTAACTGCTGAGCCATCTCTCCAAACCCTGGTTGTTTAATTCTGATGGCTTCATCTGTGTGCTGGTTCATGTTTAAATATTCTTCCGGTCACTCTTACGTTCTGTTCAGTGTGAGATTTTTCTTCTTTGTAATAACAAACACAGGGGAAGCATACTAAGAGTGGTTTTGAGTAGTTTTAGCTATGACCTTGTTAAACCAGTTACTTCTTAGTCCCTATATCCTTTGTGAACACGCACATACTTCCCTTTCACCACCTTCCTGAAGCAAATACTTCCTTCATCTGTGTTCTTTTTTTCATTTTAGTCTTTTTGAGACAGGGTCTCCCTGTAGCCCCAGCCATCCTGGCTCTCACTATGTAGACCAGGCTGGCCTTGAACTCACAGAGCTCTGCCTGCCTCTGCCTCCTGTCATCTGTGTCCTAAGACACCAGCTGCCCCACTTTCTGCTCCTTCATTGGCTTCTGCTTTTAAATTTTATTTTTATTTATTTTTATTTTATATGAATGAGTGTTTTGCCCACATGCATGTAAGTGCACCTGCATATGCAATACCCATGGAGGCCCAAAGAAGGGGCCAGATTCCTAGGACCGGAGTTACAGATGGTTATTAGCCGCCATGTGGGTTCTGGGAGCCAAACCTGGGTCCTCTGCAGGAGCAGCCAGTGCTCTTAAACTCCGATTCATCTCTCCAGCCCCTGGCCTCTACTTTTAAAATCTTTTTTCTTCCCCCTTTCTTTCCTTTGCACTCACTAAGCTAATTAGTTCTTTTTTTGCTGCTATTGAAGGGAGAAAGGGCTTATTCTGGCTCACAGCTTGAGCGGATGCAGTCCATCATGGTGGGGAGGGCATGGAGGCAGGAGTGTGAGGTGGGAGGTCACAGTCCACAATCCGGGAGCACAGAGTATATAGGAAGGAGGGCCTGCCTATCAAACCTTGAGGCCTGCCTCCAGTGACTCCCTTCCTCCAGTGAGGCTCCACCTTCTAAAGTTTCCACAGCCTCCCAAAACAGTGCAACCAGGTAGGGACCAGATGTCCAAACACAGGAGCCTAGGGGTCCAAAATAACATTGTAATTGACTCTACGTGTTTATTATTTTTTTCTTTCAGGTTCAATCTGACGCAGCACAGAACTATACTGTTTTCTACTCAATAAGTGGGCGTGGAGTTGACCAAGAACCACTGAATTTGTTTTTCATAGAGAGAGACACTGGGAACCTGTATTGTACTCGACCTGTGGATCGTGAAGAATATGATGTTTTTGATGTAGGAATTTTATTGATACATATTACTTGATATGAGCTGTCTTTCTTCTGGTTGTCCATCTCCTCGTTTCTTTTCTGCACTCTGGTCTTAGAGGGGTATCTTAAAGTCAAAGGCAGGTAAAGTATGCAATATTTTGGAATGTTTGGCCAGCACTTAATTTCAACTTTGATTAGGTAAGCCTAAAACAAAGCCAAATTTATTTGAATATAAAACCCAGTGTATTTTTAGGAGGTTGACTTTGCTCATCAGGCACTTTCTCTGGCCAGTAGTACATTTTCACCTCTCAAGAACATGTCCACAGTTGATCTTTCTCTACTGTTCTAAGTTATTTGCGTTCGTTCCACACACATATCATGTCTGAGAACTAGATAAGGAAATAAAAGTGGGAGACCAAGTCCAATTAAAGATTAGTAGTCTAGTGCTTCCATGTGGGAAAGTATATAAAGACAGTAAGGGGTGACTCATATAATTTTCCCGAGATGAACGTGTTATGGTATTATGAACCAACCCTGAGTTTGGTCAGGAAGGATTCTCCATAGGAAAAATGGATTCTGTTTCTAGAAAAAGAAAGAGATGATGAGGAACCAATCTGACCGATGTCCTCATCCTTTGTTTTCGGTTAGAAAATGTTCTGTTCAATGTCACAATTATATGCTGACGTTACGTTTCCTTTGGTTAGTTAGCCATGAGGATATTAGTAAATGTGCTTTGTTAGAAGAATGATTTCAAATATGCAGTCTATGGGGTAAACAATAAAAGCTTCGGAATGCCAAGACTGGGAGTGGCTGCTTTATAGATTATGCAGTGTTTTTTCCAATGGAAACAAATTAAATTGTTCTCCCCAAAAGGCTTACTGATGACAAATTACGCAGTGTAATCTGAGTCTTTACAAGGACACTGATTGCCTCAGAATAATGTTTATAGAGAGTCGTCTCTGACCTTTGCACTCTGACCTAGGCTTTATTTGAAGTTGAACTGTCTCCTCCAAATACTAAGTGCCCTTGTGCTATGAGGTTCTCTTTGTCCAGTGCTGATACTTTGGAAAGCATTGGCTTGCTATTGAAAAGATTTGCAGAGAGGCTTACAGGGCATCTTGTCTTCCTTCTGCTCGGAGATTAATTGGTGAAGTTGCTTGTTCCTCTTTCGCAGCTGATTGCCTATGCATCCACTGCAGACGGGTATTCTGCAGATTTACCTCTCCCGCTGCCCATCAAGGTGGAGGATGAGAATGACAACTACCCTGTTTTTACAGAAGCCGTGTATAACTTTGAAGTTCCTGAAAGCAGTAGACTTGGTAAGATTATTGTCATATTAAACATGTTTGCATGCATTTTTAGACATTGGGATGGTGTGTGTGTGTGTGTGTGTGTGTGTGTGTGTGTGTATGTGTGCAGGTACACATGTGAGCATGAACATGAGGACCGGAGGGCAACCACAGCTGTCATTCCTCCGGTGCCATCTGTCTTGCTTTTCGAGACAGTACATCTCTCACTGGCCTGCAGTCACTACGTGCTAAGGCTGGCCGGCCTGCATGATCTAGGGATCCCCCTGTCCCTGCCTCCCCTGGACTTGGATTCAGGCACACCCCATCATGCTGAGTTCTTTATTTTTAACTGTGGGTTTGGGGAGCAAAACCAGGCCCTTGTGCTTGTAAGGAAGCACTTTACCGACCAAGGTATCCTCTTGTTGGGGTTTATATATCCATGGCCACTCCATCCTGATAGAACACAGAGCTAGGGTCGACTTATCAGAAGCACAAACACTATCCATTCTAACTAACATGCACCTCACCAGGTATGACCTGATCTGCAGTCATAGCGGGTACACATCCATCAGGCTATGAGTCTTACTTCATTTTCTCATTGTATGGTTTTATCACTCTTCTTACCTCCAAGACAGGACCCAAGGGTAGAATGAACAATAAAGACATAAATTGGTATAGATACTTCAGTGGGTCCGTAAAGAGGTTTTACATGATATCCATGGAATATGTAGTTTTTAAACTCTTTAAAAATACTGTCTGTTGTCTTCACAATGTAATTTAGAATAAGTACTAGGTTAACTGACGGACACATAGATCACATAAGCTCCCTCCGAAGCACTCCCATTTAATGTGGAAATCCAAAATGTTCCATTTCTGTGGCAGCCTTGTGCCTTCTTTTTGACACTTGCATTATGAAGAATAACCACAAAGCTGGGATGGGACTCAGGGATAAAGGATGGTCTGTTTGCCAGGATTTCCAGCCATTGCTTACATATTCACTACATTGTATCTGCCTTTCTTTTTCATATTTTCCTTTGCCAGTTGGATATCTCCAATGTTAAACTCTTTATTACAAATATGTACAATTAAAAAGTAAAGATTGTTTGGCGTTTAGGAAGTATTTGTCTTCATGCATGCTCTCAATAATTCACTTAGACAACTCATGGAGTTCTCTGACCTATAAACAGTTGATTATGTCAGGCCAGCTAGGCTGTTCTCAGCTTAATTTTGTGACCCCATTTCATATCTCCATTTCTCCATTTTCAAAAAGAGGTAATTATTTTCCATTTTACCTTGATGATTCTGTTTTTCTCCAGTAGAGAAGAGTGAAGGATAAATATGGATGCTTCCATTAATCCAGATTACTTGAAGCACATCTTACCAGTAGGTTCAGACCAGTTAAGGCTGTGAAGCTGTTGAAGGAGGATAAATCAAGTCAGCCTATCAGAGAGTGAGAGCAAGAGTGAGAGTGAGTGTGAGAACGTGCACGTGTACCCACAAGGCAGGGGGAATGGCTAGCCTAAAGAAGGTCATTTTGAGGGATGGTGATATGGCTTAGCAGGCAAGGGCATTTGCTGCCAAGCGTGATGACCTGACTTTGATTCCCAGGACCACATGGTGGAAGGAGAGAACCTCAAGTTGTCCTCTGACCGCCACCCTGCCCTAAAAAATAAATATAATTTAAAAAATGTTCAACTTGCTTATCTTTATAGCTGTACTAGAAATGAATTTTAATTTAACTATTAATCAAAAGTCCAGTAAAAAGCAGAATTATTTTAGGAGACATGGCTTATGCCTTCATCTAAGTTTATTATTGCAATATGTGGGAATATGTATTGAAATTATTTATTATTTTAACTTTGCTTGTTTGTTTTTGAGGTGGATGTTGCTGTGTAACTTAGGTTGATCTCAAATTCCCGATTCTCCTATCTCAGTTTCTTTAATTCCATGCATGGGTTAATGCCCTGCATTGAAGTTCCTATTGATTGCCA
Source organism: Nannospalax galili (assembly GCF_000622305.1). Lineage (NCBI taxonomy): Eukaryota > Metazoa > Chordata > Mammalia > Rodentia > Spalacidae > Nannospalax > Nannospalax galili. The sequence goes on along the minus strand of NW_008333886.1, from coordinate 3,287,664 downwards.
TTTAAGTCATCATTTTTAGTAGTCTGCTATCAAATATTTTAATCTGTGAGGAAAATACCTTGGTTCTCAATGCCAGAATGTCTGGCTCCTCCATTTGAAGTCCTCTTCTGTCCTGTGTAAAGACGTGATCCATTTGGTAAGAAAAATGTAAATTAGATTTCTACCACTGTTCTTGCAAGTTAAAAAGTGTATACAGTTCCAAACATTTGTTGTTGTGGAGATTCAAAGCTGTTTTTAAACACACAGGTACTGTAGTGGGAACGGTTTGTGCCACGGACAGAGACGAACCTGACACGATGCATACCCGCCTGAGGTACAGCATCTTGGAGCAGAACCCACGATCACCTGGGCTCTTTTCTGTGCACCCGAATACCGGCGTCATCACCACTGTCTCCCACTACATGGACAGAGAGGTAGTGTGTCACTGCAGAATATCGTTTCAAACTGGATTTAACCCTCTTTCCCCCATTTACTGTAATTTGCCTACTCTATCTTATTTTATTTGAAGCATAAGAGTGTAAGAATTCCTGGCATGTTTTTTGGTGTTTAAAACATTATTCCTACTTCTTTTTATAACAGAAACCATAAGTCATAGAAATACAGCTCAATCGGTGTTTAAAAGGGAGGAGAAAAACGTTTCTTATGAAAACTGTTGAGTATTTTTATTTTATTTTATTTATTGTGTGGCTAGTTGGTTCCAGATCATCAGTAAAGGCTTCAATAGTCATGTAGGACAATATAGTTTTACTTGTTTTGCGGATATTGTTCACATTTGGATCCCTTATTCAGTTAGTGTAGATGTGTGTACTTTTTAAAAGGGAATTATTAGTTGGGATAAAATTAAAATTATAAAAGATTTATTACATTATTTGGATGATAGTACCTGTATATGAATAAGTATGGGGCAATTTATGCTCAAGCCCTTTGTTTGAATATCACTTGCTCTTTATAATTACCGGATTGACTAAAAAATCACAGTGACCAGTCGAGACAGGAGTGTGATGGTCAGACAGACTGATTGACTTGCCCAAGTCAAATTATTCCACAGAGTCTTCTAATATTTTGCTGTTACTATTTCTGTCATGTCCACCTGTTAAACTCAGAGTCACACATTATTAACCAAAGTGGATGGATCAATTTCACATGTTCAAAATAACTTTATTGGAACACTTTGATGGTATACCCACTACAGCTTGGATCAAATAACTAGAAAGACTGATATAACAGAGGGAAATACAGTAAAAAGAAATCAATGGAATTTGACTGTAAACAAAAAAGGAAGAATGTGAGAATTTACTGACAGGAATATAAAGTAGTGCAAAGGTTTTAAGTGCCAATATTGAATGTTGGAGCATTTATGTTGTAAAACAGGTAATGACAGTAACTTACTGGTTACTTTCCTTGTTGCCGCAATAACTTACTTGACAAAAGCAACTTAGGAAGGATTTCTTTTCTCAGAGTTCAAGGTGCAGTCCATCCTGACAGAGAGGGCATGGTGGCGGGAGCTGAAGCGGGTGGTCACATCATATCCACCGTCAGGAAATAGAAAGGGATGATGCTGGTGTTCAGTTCACTTTCTCTTTTTTATTCAGTCCGAGGAATGACTCTGCCCGTATTTAGGTCGGGTCTTCCCACCTCACTTTACCCAGTCGAGAAGCTCCCGCAGAGACATGCCCAGGGCTGTGGTTCCATGATTAATTTAAATCCTATCAAGCTTACAAGTCATCACAATAGTAAATGGGAAACTCTTAAGGCACAGTGTGGATACTTATATATTCTTCTAGTATGTAAGATTGATATGGTAACTAAGTCAAAATGAGTCTTCCCTCATTTATGCAAATTAAAATAGATGAAGTTAAGCAATATGCAATAATTAAAGCCTGCAAAACTTGTTTGCTACATTTTAGAGGCCAAACCCTGCATGTTTGCCTGTTGAAAAAAAATCTGATGGTGTGAGATCAAGATCAGCCTGGTCGACATAGTGAGTTCCAGGCCAGCTGGGGCTATGGGGAGACCCAAAAGAAAAAATCACTAACGGAATTTTGTCGGGGCAGAGTCATTTTGTGCAGCACAGCACAGGGAATGAACAAATGAGACAAAAGGAATGCAGAATGGATTTACACGAAAGGCATCATGGGCTTGATGTCTATGGGAGCGCTGACCTCCAGTGTCAGAGGGAGAGTGAACAAACTGAGCGCTAAAGGATGAGAGGGGAGTCAGAAGGGAAAACAAAACGATGATGAGTCTACATCACAGATAAATAACCTCATCTCACTCCTCTCACTCCACGTTCAGAAATCAATAGGGACCTCCAAACGGCCAGTTCAACAGTCACTGTATATCCCTGTCTGTTGTTGGTACTTGTTAAACTCATTTTCCTTGGAGTCCTGGTTTCCATCTTGCTTCTTGGAAACCTTCTTACTACTCTTAGCTTGAGATGCATGTCCTCTTCACCATGTCCTCTGCTCTGCTCATCCCATAACCTCTCCTGGACACCTGATTCCTGCCACCATTTAAACCACCGTCTACGTATGTATGCTTCCACATCAGTACCTCCTGCCATGATAGCTCTTTGAAGGAGGAAGCATATTTAGATGTTCTTGGTTCTCTTTCCTTGGATTTTCATTAGAAATATACAATCCGACATGTGCAAAACAAAGCTCATGTTCCCATCCTTCCTTGCCCTGCTCTGTAGTGTTCCTGTCCTTAGAGAGTGATCTCATTCTGGATTTCTTGTGTTGGTGGGTGGTGGCCTTGCCTGCCTACATAAATAGGATTCCTGAACATCAGACTCAACTGCCTCTTTCTCTTTCAACTTAGATAATTGTTTGTGAAGTCCTACTCTGCTCCAACTCCCACGTAAACTACCTCTCCTCCTCCTTTGTTTCTGTTCTACTGCCACAGGTTGGACCACCAGGTAGAAAGTCCTAAGGCAGGTCCAATCCTGATATTTGAGGAGCTCTATAGCTGGTTGTTTTGATGCTCAGCTTGGCTCACTCTAGATAATACTTAGTTTTCCTTAAGAATGTTCTAAAGCTCAAATGTATTTATTTTGTATTCCCCTCTTATTTCATACCATTCCCCCTACTTTCTTGTAGAGCATCAATCTAAATTTCTAGGATGTCTCCTTGTAATGTAACCTGCTACCATTTCAGCCTTCGTCTCTACCAAAGTCTTAAAGGTTCATGACAATAGAGAAATAAAATAAAATCACTGTATACATGCAAGTAAAAGAATGCGAAATTAGATTCATTTATGAATGTAAAGAAGTGTCTAAGGTCAATTAAGCAATTGGTCTACTTTCAGGTTGTAGACAAGTACACATTAATAGTGAAAGTCCAAGACATGGACGGTCAATTCTTTGGACTGATCAGTACGTCAACTTGCCTCATCACAGTGCAGGATTCCAATGATAACGCGCCCACATTCAGACAAAATGCTGTAAGTTCATAATACCCAAATCTGTCTTTGTCTACTTTTGTCATTTAATCTGAATTCATAAAATATTTGACATACCTTGAGGCACATATTCATTTCCAAATAAAATTGTAGTTTATATAGCATATATAGCTATATATAGTTTTTGTTTCTCGACATTAGTATAATATGCCTCTCGTTAAAGCCCAGTAACATTAGTCTTCTTCATCTGTAAGGAAAGTTGTTTTTCTGAAAGATAGCACTTCCTGACACCACACTGTCTGTGCTTTATGGTTTCAAAGTAATCTGTGAAAAAGTAGAAGGACACGTAGTTCAGGGCTGCAAGAAGCATTTTACTTTGTAAAACTTTTCCATACCCAGTCCATTTTTAATACATTCCTTTTCTTCCAGTATGAAACATCAGTAGAGGAAAACGCGTATAATGTAGAAATCTTGCGCATACCTATAGATGACAAAGACTTGATTAACAGCGCCAACTGGAAGGCAAATTTCACCATCTTAAAAGGAAATGAAAACGGACGCTTCAAAATCACGACAGACCCAGCGACTAATGAAGGAGTTCTGTGTGTTGTGAAGGTACAGTGGTGATCAGTGACTAGTCACCTTCCACCTCTTAGTGATTTAATGTTTCAGATCATGCGCTCTGTAAATTGAAAGAGAGCTACTTAGTCTGACTGTTCCCACCTAAGGCTTGTCTCTCTTGTCTTCTAGTGTATGTCAGAACATTTATAATGATAATGATCCCCCTATCTCCTGTGGCAGGTTTCCCCCATATTTAGAGATCTCCCTTTCTCACACATTCTTACTTCAGGTCTGCATAAGTCATTTTCTTTATAAACCACATTTTGGGGCCTGGCTTTATCTCTAATTAAACAGACACAGGTCTTTTAGAAAGTTCTTCTATGCCCATTTGAGACTTTCCTTCTTTAGAGACGAGTCCTAATTCTGTTAACCCTTAGATAATATAGCTGAGAACCCCACATTCTTCTTATTCTCTCCAGAATGTATCCCTGTTGCACCTGATCCTTAGAAGGCAATACTGAGGGTGGTGTGCCACATTACATCAGACAGCACGGAGCAGATTTTTCTTCATTTCAGTATTTTGTTACTTGGTTGTCTGGTATAATTGGCTTACGTTATAAGAGCAGGAAGGGCTCTGTTTGACAAGGATATTTGTTTTCATATTTCTTGCCTATAACTAAAGAGTAGTGGGCTGTGGTAGGTCCAATGGCTGTTCAGTAAATAAAGGAAAGTAAAGAGTAATGAGCTGTAGACAGATGTGGGGGCTATTCACTGGATAAAGGCCACTTACCCACTGATAAGAAGATAGTGGAAACTTGGGTACATAGATTTTGGTATTGGTAGTTGTTTCCTCTGTAAGAATTCTAAGGGGTTACATATTAAACCCTGGAAAGTTCTATTCAAATGTGAATAGTCAAATGTACAGTCTCAACATCAAGCTTCTAATTTATTTTCCTACAATATAGTCCACTCCAATTGAATAGTAAATGGCAGCCTCTGCCAAAAAAGAAACTTCATACTGACCATAGAAGGAAAGAAAATAGTAAATGGCAGCCATCATTTTTTCTTTATTTTTGGTCCATTCTTTATTTGAACTCTTCATAAAACCGAGCCCCAGATAAGGATGCCACTGCAGGTAGCTATTTCAGCAGTGGATACCAGAAGCCTGAATGAAAATGGGATGTAAGACAAGGAACAAAGAAAAGTCAATTGAGTCTGAATTAGTGGTGTTCAATCATGGAAGGACCATGTAGAACAAACTTCAGAATCATCTGTTCAAAGATAGGTGTCAGGGGGATTTGTCCAGGATCTCCTATTCCCAACACCTATCTCCACTGGTTGGAGGTTGACTCCCTTCAGCTCCTGAACTGTGATGGACTTTCCATTGGTAGAAAGAGTTGCCTGGCTTTGGAGGAAACCCTGAGCCTAAAGAGGTGAATGTGGTCTATCAGTGTAAATGAGCTCTGTCTACCACAGTTGCAGCTAAAGTTAAGGTAGGCTGAGGACTTTGGTGCAGAGTTCGTTTGAAAAGTGTTGCTAAGCACCTCCAGCTTCCAACCTGAATTCTTCCATAGCAACCCCCGTTTGCCTCAAATATGATGTGATTATAGACATTTCACAAAATGTTTTTGTCATCTTTTCCTCTCTACCATGTACTTGGGGATTTCCCTTCCCAAGTTTAAATAAATCAAAGAAGAATTTTGAGATACAGGATGGAAAGAAAGGTCATGCCAATGATAATAACTTATTCCAGGAGAATCAAGCTTGGGCCTTTCCAATTACTCATTCTCCATCTGTCCATCAGAGAAGGTCTGATGTCTTTCAATTAATGACAGGACTCAAGATCCACATGAAGAAACCATAATATATCAATATCATTAGTTCTCAGTTTCCTTTTTTGGCTTAGGGGCCAGCATACTAATATCACTAAGAGAGATTCTATCAAAGGTTTGTTTTCGCCAATACAAAAGGATCTCTAGTAAACTGTGTCAAAATATATTCTAGAAAAAGAAGCAACCTAGTCATTAGGTGTATGTAAACATGTTCAGAATTGCCTTAGTTTCATTACTGTTGCTGTGATAACACATTGTTGCCAGAGTTCTCCCTGGGTCTCTTGCGCTATCCGGCAAACCATATAACACACCTTTATGTGCATTTATTATTATTGTGGGGGGAGGAAGGGAGTGACTTACGGAGAAAGGAGCACCCAGTGCCTAGCTCCATGCTGCTCAGCTCCGCACCACGCAGCTCTGCACCCCAGCTCAGAGCCCACCATATCAGATCACTCCTGCCACACGCCCATAGTCACTGCTAGCTTTTGCCCACACCTCAGGGACCAGCAGTCTTGCCCCAGGTCCGTAAGTGCCAGGCCATTCTGCCCTTGAGTACGCCAGCTGCTGCACATTCCCCATGCCCACCACCACATGTTCCTGGCAGCTTGCAGGGCTTTTGTCCCAAGATGGTGCCACAAGCCCCTCCTTCAGTTGCTAACTCTCCACAGTCAATTCTCCCCAGGAGGCACCGCCCCTTAGAGGAACCAAAACCTCTGGAGAACCTACATATGTTAAGTAAAAGCAACTTTGTGGAGGAACAGGGTTCATTCCAGCTTGCAACTAAAGGTCATAGTTCATCACTGAGGGACGGCAAGGCAGGAACTCAAGACAGAGCTTTTATTCCACACAGCATCACCTCTGCAACAAGGACCTTCTTCACATCCAAGGAAGTGAAGCAGGAATCATGGAGGAGGCTATTTGCAGGTTGGCGCATACTCAGCTATCTTCCTTATACAGTTCAGGACCACCTGCCTATGGGTGGAGCTGCCCACAGTGGCCTAGGCACTCCTACATCAGTTAATAAACAAGACAATCCCACAGACATATCCACAGGCCAACATGATGTAGGCAACTTCTTCCTAAATAATTGTAGGCTGTGTCAAGTTGACAGTTGAAGCTAACCAGGACAATTGCCTCTTTTTCCAAGGAATAACTTATTACAGAGGTGTTAAAAGTGATATTCCACATGCATATGGAAGCTGTGGGTTAGACCTCGGAATACTTCTGATTCCAAATGATGAATAAACATCAGCTTCAGTTTCTGAGACTGTCTTCTGGGTTCCACTTGGGGATTCTCCATGAAAGAGGGCTGTCAGATTGTCTATTGCCTGCTTTGTCTCTAGTTCACTTGCACTTAATTCCACATATGAAGACCATAAAATTTTCTTCCCAGTAAACCTTGAAAGTATGTATTATCTTTATTTATAACACAAGACGGTTTTACTTTTATTTATAAATATGTATGCATATTCACAGGGTTTTAAATAGAACATAATTTATGCTTAAACATCTAGGGAGCACATTCAGTATTTTTAAAAAATTGACATGAGTTATGAACTAAACATATTGCATGTGCTAAGCAATGAAGGATACTAGGCACTTTATGCAACTTTTACCTAGTTGTTACTTCCCCTTTAGGATAAGATTTAATATCTCCAACTTAATAATAATAATAATAATGATACTAATAAACAACCCGAGGGTGGTAGAGGTAAATCAGTTTCTGAAAGGCAAACATAGCAATTATCCATCTGAGAATCCTAACCTGGTTTATTATGTTCCAAAGCCAATCTTCCTATGACTTTACATCATGACCCACTAAGCCCATTTAGCAGATTCTATTCACCATACCACGGCATCTGTCTGCCTCCTCCTCTCATAGACCCATACCTGGATTGCAAAGGAACATTGACAGTAATAGCTAGCATTTATTATTTACCAAATGCCAGACATATCAAGTACTTAGCATGAGCTGTGTCATTTGTGTCAGAGCTCCCCTTTCAACATTCTTTTTTTGCAAAATCTTAGAAAAACTGAATTTGTCACAGCATCTTTTGAACAGCCATGTGGCAATACTCCTCAGGAAGTGCAGCAAGTCCTTTTAGCCAGTTAGTCTTATCTCCAGCCCATTATCAGTTTTGATCTTGTTCAACACTCAGCAAAGTCTTTAAAGGCATCTTATTCTTTTCCTAGGAAAATATTTGTGCAGTTATGCCTTTAAGTGCCTTCTAATCTCAATAGCATGCTTTATCTTTGTAACTCAAACACAGCTGAATTGAAGCATTTGCAATTTGCTCTCTGCTAGGTAGGCCATGTTTCTGTTTTGCAGGTTGAATCATGAGGTATGTGTTGATCATTTTAAAGGAATTCTCCTTTTCCAATAGCCTGGCTCTTCTGTGTTAGTTGGACCATGTCCAAGAGAAGAAAGTGCTTTATTCCTTCTTTTATACATGGAAGGGTTAACTAATCACTTGACTAAATCAAGAATTGCTTGGGTTTGTCTCTCAGTTGGGTAGAGCTTGACAGTTTGTCTTGCCCCTTGTCAGTAATAGCCTTGCATGAGCTCTTGGGTGGGGACAGTGTTGCTCAGGGTCATTTTACCTGGGGGGTCCTCAGTTGGTTCCACCTTTAGGATAGGGCACTTTCTGGGGAGTGCTACACTTCTGCACAGACATGGGATATTTTTGAATATGTTTTTAAAAGCAATAAAACAAGCACAAGCCTTAAGGTAAAGAGAATTTGTATTCCTCACATTTGTTTAAGCCTAAACTTGCAGGAAGAACCGTGAAGCTGATCTGGATCTCACAACAGTACTTTGGTCAGTGCCAGGGTTCCTGCATTTCTATTTCTTTCTCATTGCCAAAAGTTACCCTCCCCCCTCCACATGGTGACCTAGCCTCTGTGGCTTCTGAGATTGTCATGCAAAGCCCAGCATCAGATAAACAGCATCAGATAAGCAGATCTTAATGCTTCTATCCTCTTGGTTCTTAGTTTCTGGGATATTGATAAGAATATAATTACACAAGCATTTTGTTGGTTCTAAGATTCAAAAATATTTCTCACCTTTTAGAGAACTCAAGACTATTAGTATCTCAATCTATTAATATCTAGGTGCAAGGACAAATTTGAAAACAAGTGTATGTGTTTTAAAAGATTTATTTGTGTGTGTGTGCCATAGATGCAAAGGCAGCTTGGACTGCATGGTGAATTCAAGGCTAGCCTGGGCTACATAGTGATACTGTTTTAATAAAGCAAAATGAAATAAACAAATAACAACAGAACCTCAAACCAAACTAAACAAGCAAACATGCAAAGCCCAATGCACCCTCAAAACAGGCATTTACAATAACTAAATAATAAATAAAAAGAAAATGAATACAATCATTGCACCCTTTGTGTTTTGTTGAAGTGAACATCCATTTTCACAAGATTTGTTAAATCCCTGGTCCCTAAGGTAGTGGCCAGCAGTCAAATTGTCTTCCTCTATAGAGTCAGATGGCCCTAACAACTAGCCTGTTAGACATCTGCATTATCTGCCAATATTTCCAGGTTTGGAATAATTTTCTTTAAAATAATTGACTATTAAATAGTGCAAGAATTTCTTTTCCACCATTCTGTGAAGTCATCTGTGGAGAAGTTTGGGTGACTCTTGCTAAAGGTTGGTTAGCACAGGATCACATCTCTCATTAGTGATACAAAGAAGTCACTATTGAAAAAATGTGAACAGTGAACATGTACTTACACAACGCTGGGCACTGATGAAAGTTCACTTGCAGCTGGAAATATCAAAACGTACTTCACTGAAGTACATGTCCTATGTTTTTAAGCCACTGAATTATGAAGAACATCGCCAGGTCATCCTAGAGATTGGAGTGAACAATGAAGTTCAGTTTACCAGAGACGTTGCCAGCCGAGTGCCAACCATGAACCGAGCCTTGGTTACAGTTCATGTGAAGGATCAGGATGAAGGGCCCGAATGCAACCCACCTGCTCAGTATGTAGAGATCAAAGAAAACTCGGCAGTGGGCTCCAAGGTCAATGGCTACAAGGCTTATGACCCTGAAACCAAGAACAGCAATGGCTTAAGGTACAAAATCTCTGCAACCATGTAACGATACATTTGTCATAACTGAGACGGCTAACTTGTTTTATGATGTGTGATGATACATTTTAATTTCATTTTATTAACAGGTACAAAAAATTGCATGATCCAAAAGAGTGGGTCAGCATTGAAGAAATTTCGGGGGTGCTCACAATATCTAAAGCCTTGGACAGAGAGGTCATGACTCCTAGAAATGACTTATATAATATTACAGTCATGGCAATAGATCAAGGTAACAAACATTTAATCTAGTATTTTATAATGAAATGGGAGAATAACTTAAAATTATTCTTGTGCAGAATTAATCTTGTAATAAGACTATGGAATTCTTTGAAATTACCTTTAAAGCTAGTATCTCTTTTAATTATCCAGAAGGTGGCTTTGTTGATAAGCATCTCTTTCTGTCAAAATATCAGAATAACCCTTCACCTGAATGCGAGTCTTAAACCAGCTCAATATTTCTTCTGAACTTGTTTTACATGAAAATAACAAATTGCGAAGTATAGCCATTGCCTTGGTCATGGAGCCTGGATAGCATATTCTAAAAATCTCCGTAGAAGATTTTGAATGTATCCTGGGATTAAAGTAACATTTCTATAACCACTTCATCATGGCTCATGAACATGTAGGAACCAGAGGAAAGAGCCTTTGCTTGTGTGATTTGATGATAATTCTGGTAAAAAGTTTGTTGAAACTTGCATCTAATATTACCAGCACCAATCATCATTTTATGGTCTGCAGATTGAAGCCAGGCACATTCTTGCTCTCTGTTCATCTAATTACCAGAGATTATATTTAAGGAAATGTAGATGCTAGGTGTACCGTGCATGCATTTACACCTGAAGGACTCTAACTGCTTACACTTCCATGTGCCTTGAGCACTACTCATGATTGCCAGGAAGTAAGATCAGTCTAGATATCCATCACAGAGGAATGGACAAAGAATGGGCTTTTATGTAGCTGTTAAGAAAAATGAAATCGTGACACTTCCAGGAAAATAGATGCCACTGGAGATCATTAAATTAAGCAAAATAAGCCAGATATAGACATGTACAGAACCCAAATTTGTGTAGATATGAAAATGTTGGTTGGAATTTACTTTCCTCTTTGGAACCTGTAAGACCAGAAGAGAAACAGCACCCAGCCTTGTTCCTGTCCCTTTTCAGATGGTAGATCGTGCACGGGAACGCTTGCAGTGAACATTGAAGATGTGAATGACAATGCACCACAGATACTTCAAGATTATCTTGTAGTCTGCAAGCCAAAGATGAGGCATACAGACATTTCAGCCATGGACCCTGATGCGCCTGTCAATGGACCGCCCTTTCAGTTCAAGTTGGCAAACCCTTCTCCAGAAGTCAACAGAATCTGGACTCTCAGCCAAGTTAATGGTATTCAATTAAGATATTAATTCATGTGCTTCCAAACAAACAAAATAATAATTACGGGAGGGATTTGCATGTTTATTTATACAAAGCATAATGCAAAAATTTAGGAGGTTAAATTAACCTTTTTTAATTGTGTGTGTGTGTGCGTGTGTGTGTGTGTGTGTGTGTGTGTGTGTGTGTGTGTATGTCTATGCTGGAGGATAACCTTGGGTGTCAGTCTGAGGAAGGCTGTTCACTTCCTGTGAGACGGTTGGTCTCTCATTGGCCTGGAGTTCACCAGTTAGACTGGAATGGCTGCCCAGGGATCCTCCTGTCTCTGCCTCCCCAGCTTTGTGGTTTGTAAGCAATGCTGGTTTTTAACAGCACTGACTGTAAGAAACACTGTGGTGTGATTATAAGCACTGTGTCACCGTACCCACCATGTTTAGATTCCTGTGCTTGTAAGGCAAGTGCTTTACTGACTGAGTCATCTCCTCGCCCCCTAAATTAACCTTGGTATTGAATGGTGACAGACAAGATGAAAAGGAGTTTAACTTCTTTGCATGCAAAACCTGTATTTGCAGCAAAGACAAAACAGCTTTATAAAATATTGGGCAAATTACTGTTAAAATAAACTTTTTGTTGTATTTTCAAAACAATACCAGAATGCTACAGAGAGGTCAGGCGATGTGCAGTGTAAATTATGCTTGTTATAAACAGGCTGTGCAAGTGAGGGCACTGATGTAAGAGAGACGTGCTCTGGCATCTTGGTGAGGAGCATGGTGCTCTGTGGAAAAGGAGCTGGTCTACTACTGTACCAGTTTCTGGGGTGTGGTTGGCATTTCATGACCATTTCCCTCTGCAGTTCTGCTAAAATGCTATGTTCTGGGCTGGAGAGATGGCTCAGCTATTAAAAACGCTGGCTGTTCTTGCAGAAGACCCAGGTTCGAATCTCAGCACTCACATGGCAGTTAACAACTGTCAGTAACTCCAGTTCCAGGGGATTCAACAGCCTCTTCTGTCCTCCACGGGCATTGCACGACACGGGTGCACTTAACCTACATGCAGGCAACACACACATACACATAGAATAAAAAATAAATAAAATATTTAAAATGCCATGTTCTTTACTGCTGCTAGCCTTTGGGTAAGCCATTCTTTCTGCCTGTCCCGTGTCTTGGCTTGATATTAACTCATAAAACTTTATGGAGTACTTACTGTTGGTCAGACCCTGCTGCTGATGCAGAGGAGCATAAGACAGGCAAACAGCAGCGCAGATGCCCAACCTCTGAGAACTCTTCCTCCAGGTACGAGGGGGGGGGGTCCTGCAACCTTTGGCATCATGTACTATTGCATCTTTCACCTTGCATTACCATGGTTACCTCTGGTCTCCAACACACACCTTTCTCAAAACATTTGTAGTCTGTCTTCTTATTTCTAGCACTGAGTTCAGTGCCCAGAAGACACTAACTGCTTAAATCATTTTTGCTTAATTAATGTTTTGATTAAAGAATATGCATAAAGAAAAAAATGTTATGAAAATAAGTAGTTTGTTATCATCAGAGTTTAGAAAGTATAGTCAGTGTCTGAAGAAGGCTGAAGTTTGGTGGTGATAAGCCTTTTGTCCTGAGCTGTGGAGACTGACTTTTGTACATAGGTGACAGTGGGTAATGTACTGTGATTGTGGAAGGAAGGTCATGCTGCATTCACAACTTACATAGATATGTGACATATTGTCAGGGGGACAATTTGAAGAGGGTAGAGCTCAGTGAGGAGGGAAGTCAGAGACTACTATGAATGTGTGACGTGGCTTAGCTAGTGGTCCTGAAGAAGGTCAGGGATTTGAAAGCTCTTTCCTCATGCACTGGTGTTCCTGGAGTGTTCCAATATAACCCAAGTACTAATTCACATTCCTACAGCAAGTTTTCAGGTTCAAGGTACAGCCAAAAACTTGCAGCTCTAGCAGCATGTTTATGAAGGTGTAGGGATCCAAAGCAACTTCCGGGCTGTCTGCATGCTGCTTTGCTGTCCTTTTTATCCTATTGTAAAAACTCAAGGAGGTTGCGGTTGCCATTGACAGTCTATGGAGCTTTAGGCTAGCTGATAATAGCATTATTAAAACAAGGTATCAAGACAGTTGGGGAAAATGGACTATGATGGTTGACAAAAACAGATTGTTATCAATTAAGTGGACTTGTTTTGTGTAATTCAGAGAGGCATAATTAGCTCTCTGGTGTGGAGATCATTTCCACACGCTAAGCATTAATCAGCTGGGATGTATTGTACACTCTGAAACTCCACCTTATCCAGAAGGACAATGGACAGATAGCCAAAGGTAAATGGCCACGAGGATGTGTCCATGCAGGTGTTAATTCCTAACAAGGTATGAACTGGTACTAAGGAACAATGCTTGATCTGCATGGTAGGCGCCAACCTAGTGTTCGTAGTCTGTTTAGATATGGGAAAATCAAATATTACAGGAGCTACTAGATCATTCCAATACCAAATTATTATGATTAATTATTATTATTATTTTGGCTTTTTGAGGTAGGGTCTCACTATGTAGCTCAGGCTAGCCTCACACCTGCTATCTTCCTGCTTCAGTCCCCTCCTACTTCTGAGTGATAGGAATTCAGGTGTACACCACCACCTCTGGCTCCACATTTCTTAAGACTCTCTCTTTCACAGAGCCATAAGGGAAACCATGTCTAAGGTGATACTATTCCCTGACAGGGTTGAAGACAGCCTTTTCTTTGTATTTATTCTCATGTGGCAGGTGCGTCCTTGAAAACAATGGCTGCTAAAATGGTTGGTAAAATGTACCCTAAGGAAAAAGTAAAGAGAATTACAAAATTGAGTGCTAGAGAGACATCTTGGCCAATAAAGTGCTTGCTGCAAGCATATGGTCCTGACTTCAGGCCCCCAAACACACGTGCTAATTCTGGGTGCAGTGATGTGTACTTGTGATCCTAGGGCTTTGGAGGAGGAGGAGGAGGCAGGTGGGTCCTGCGACTTGCTGGCCATCCAGCCTAGCCTTATCTCAAGTTGTATGACAGTGAGAATCCTGTCTCAGAAAACAACCAGCACCTGAGGCCACCTGGGGTACTTTTTACATGTGTGCACCCACACGTGTACACCTCCCCACACAAAGTAAGTAAATGTGAAATTCTTTTCTTTCCTTACAGATACAGCTGCCCGCCTGTCATACCATAAAAATGCTGAAGTTCAAGAATACACCATTCCCATCACTGTAAAAGACAGAGCAGGCCAGTCCACAACCAAAATCTTAAGAGTGAACCTGTGTGACTGTACTCACCCGAGTCAGTGTCTCGTCAGGTCGAGGAGTGCAGGCATAGCCCTGGGGAAGTGGGCCATCCTTGCCATATTACTGGGCATTGCGCTGCTCTTCTGTAAGTGCTTTCCTCCACTTGAAGTGAAAATGAAAAATGAAAGAGTTGATACAGGGAAGGATCCTTCAGATATAAACAGCCAAGCATCATCTATCAGGCCTAAGTTTGCTTTGCAAGTTCCTTAGTGTTACTGTTATATCTAAGTTCTGATCAGAAATTTAATGTTTGAGGGAACATGACCCTTTCTGAGAGAGGTTTTATACTTGGACAGAATTGTTAAAAATACTTCAGTTTACTTAACCATGCTCTGTTTCCTCATTTGTAGGGACAATAGTAGCAGCTGTTTGGAGTATTAGTTAATGGATGCGAAATGAATGTGAAACTTTCTAATATTGCATTCTACATTTCTAATATACAGTCATTTTTTTCATCAACCTAACAACCAGTATATATCTTGAACATCTAATAAATGCCAGAAAATGGTATTAGGTGGTATGGATTCATCGGAGAACAAAATAGACACCAACAAACGATAATCTCTAAACAAACCGACTCTTGACAAGCAGAGGCATAGGACAAAAAAGAGTTCAAAAAAGCAGGATCAATAATGCTTCAGCATATGGTGAGGTCATCAGTGCTGGTGGCTACAAAGCTCAACAGCTGTCAGGCCATTAGGTTGGGCCTCTGATGGGGAGTCAACCATGTAGAATAACCAGGGGGAGGGCTCTCAGTTAGAAAAAAGGCAGGTGGTGTGGCGGGACATGGAGACTGGCTAGGCAGCAACTGGGGAAGGGGAAACACTAGGAAACAAAGCTAGAAGCTCGCTCTTGGCGGAAGTAAGGGCAAGGACAGTGCTTCTGTCAAAACACGCAGTGTGCACCTAGGGCTTCATGGGCCAATGAAGTCAGACAAATCTGTACTTGTAACCTGGGGGTATCCACAGAAACATGGAAATGCTGGGTGCAGGCTTGCTCTAGTAGAACTCCAGATATACATTCACGATTTGAATTTCATACTATTTTCATCTTTTGAACTCTTAAAATCTTTCATTTGCTTTTTTCAATTATTTAAAATTGAAATAATGTCTCAGCGTATGGGTTGTACAAAAGCATGTGGTGGCTGGATTGGGGCCATAGCTAGACAGCCTCTTGTAGTGTCTTATAGGCCACTGTAAAGAATTATTACTTACTGTTATTACTGTTGGTTTAATTGTCATATATTTTAAACCTCCCATAGTTATGAGGTAGAATAAAGTGCTAAATAGGTAAGATATAAAATGGGCTTCGTTGAGTCTACTGGAGATAAATATATTCTGAGAACAAAAGCACTTTTTATGTTTCCATATGGACAAACTCTTCTTTTGAAAATTAGTAAATCTCTTTAACATCTGATTTAAAAGTCAGATATTTTTACGATGTACTGTTGAACTCATGATTATAAATGCTTTCACACAAAGGAAAGATTTCATCCTCTTAGGAAACTTAACAAAATACACATATGATCACTGCAAATTTTAAGTTGTGCCAGTTAATTTGGAAAGGCCCAGATAGCTGAAGTCATACTGCTGTTCTGTCCTCCTCTGACCCCAAGGCTTATGTAGTTAAGCTACATTTTATTATATTCTATTTTATGATGCTAAATTTTGTTCTTTTTAAAACGTGTTCTTCTTATTTTTTACGTAGCTGTACTGCTAACTTTAGTATGTGGAGTTGTTACTGCCCAGAAAGGAAAAAAATTTCCCGAAGATTTAGCACAGCAAAACTTAATCATATCAAACACAGAAGCACCTGGAGACGACAGAGTGGTAAGCAATTTCTTAAGTGAATAATCATCTCAGTCCCCATAGTCTTTAAAAAATTCGTCTTTATGATGTTATTTTAAATTGAGGAGTCAATTTATATTTTTAATTATGTTGAATTTTGTATAGCATAAGTATTTGGCCTTCTAATATTTATGTAGCAAAACTCATTAAACTTCTTAAACTGAGTTTATCTTTTCAGTTGTTTTTTTTTCACTCTTTGATAGAATTAATTAAAACTTACTCTTTTATGCTGTGGATTTATTACAACAATAATCACTCTGATTGCTTTCTACAATGTATCTTTTCATATATTATTCATCTAACTCTGACCATTTAAAATAGGAAAATAAAACTTGCTAAATCTTTTCATGGTATCTAGAAGATGACAAAGAAATATGTGTCTTAAAAATGGGGAAGAGGGATTTGAAGATTGCACTCATCCTATTTCCTTACAGATTTTTGGTTCTTCTAAGGTTCTTGGCTCTGGGTTTATTGTTTTGTGGGAAACATTTGAAAAATATTTATAATGCATGTCTCTTCTCAAAATGATTCATTTATGGGAAGAAGCAACCAGTTTTGTGGAAAATATATAGATACATGAAGGTAAACCAGCGTGCTAAAGCACTGTTAAGTTTAAGAATGCTTAAAAATCTCTAAGTCCGCTCAGACGGTAGGAGTCCACCAGGGAGACCTGGAGGGAGAGGTGCAGCTTTCCTTGTAACTTAAAGAATAAGAAAGGTCTGAAAGCTAAGATAGGATAAGCCAGCGAGGAAAACAGTCTCCAGAGTAAGGAAGGCAGAGGCAAGAGGCAGGGACCCACTCTTCAAACAGCAGAAGCTTTGCTTTGGAATGAAGAAACTGTGTTCCTGGAATAGAGGCTTGGAACATAAGTTAGGTGTCAGGGGAAAGAATCTAAGAAGGGAGTGGCCGAGGGGATGACCCAAGGCACAGAAGGATTGTGGATTTATTCTCCTGGCAAGGGAGAGCAGGAAGCAGGCTCCACTGGAGAGGGGTTCCATTCCAGCTCTGGGTACAGTCAGATCAGGCACAGTGGAACAGGAAGACCTCCAGTGGGGAAGGTGAAAGCGCAGGATCTTTTCTTGGGTTAAGCATGAAGTAACAGTGCTGGGGTGATGGTGTGCTTAAAACATGGGAAAATAAGAAATATTTTAAAGACCTATGTGACAAGGTAAGTGACTGAATTTGACTGACACACTAAGAAGCAGAATCAAAGTGGCAGAGGCTGTAGCCCAGACAGGTGATGACAGGCCTGTCCTTTCCCGTAGCACAGAGTGAAGAGGTCCTTGCTCACTTCTTCCCACCACTGCAAAATGATTCCCATCCATGCTTGACTTTTCTACGTGTGGAATGTTTTACTGCTTCTATAAGCAAGAACTAGGTCAGAATACAGGCCTAGTTCTTCGATAGCCTTTGACATTTGTCAAAGGAACGTCTATTTTCTACCTGAAAATACAGCGGGTGAATTCTACTTAACATTTTTTTTCTTTGCCATTTTATGCTAGAGCTGATGATGTTGACTGAATCCTCCCCTTTCTCTTTGAAATACTATCGGAAGAGGACTTGGAATTATTCATTCATACCTGAACATTATAAAAGCACATTTTTACAAATGTGCCTTCACAGTCAATATATGAATTCATTTAAATAAAATGAAATGGTTTTAGGTTTAGGTTAGCATTTCAGTTGAAGGTATGCAGGCTGACGCAGGAGTTGAATAGACAAATCAGAACTGGAAACATTGGGGATATTGTCGACCTGAGTGAGGAGTAGCTGATACCAGTACTTTGAAACTTCACTACATTCAGGTAGAAGGAGTTGAGAAGGGACAGATAGACAAGGGGTGTAAGAGCTAGCTTCAAATCAAGAAGATTTGAGGACTATATATATATATC
>NW_008333886.1:3242802-3269268 GCF_000622305.1 Nannospalax galili | reverse complement strand
TATATATATACAGAATTCTACTGTAGAAGCTGTTTAAGTAAAAATAGGGTGGTACTGCCACCAAATGGCTGCTTTTTAATTCTTTTCTGATGTCTTTTCTCCTGAAGGGCATAAGAGAGCAGGAATGACCCACAGATATATTTCAAATTAAGTAAATCATTGTATTTGAAGGTCTCCCAGTTTAGTTAGAAACTTTACATATTTAACAGAAGAAAAATTAAACGTTAAGAAGACGGTGCTGTGGCATGCCTGGCCGCAATGGAGGCTCGTGTCAGAGGGTGATGTTTTGTGATTAGAGCTGACCCACCTGTTGAGGTTTCCCCTACAGCAGCTTCTGAAATCTGGCCATAGGGTTGGAGTGAAACTCCACTGTCAGGTGATTTCACTCAATAGCATTTCTTTGATACTTGTCTTCCTGTAACCCTTTCCGTACAGCAGCCTTTTTCTTTTAAGACTGAACTTTTGGAAACAAAAGTAGGATTTTGCAAATCCTACTCAATCACTGCTTCTTGGGAGTTGTTTTTAGGAAGATCACTGATAGATATTTTCTTTCTTTTTAAGGCAGAGACTCATGTAGCCCAGAGACTTAATGAGCCAAGAGACTCATTATGTAGCTGAGGATGACTGTGAACTTCTGATGTTTCCACTCTCACCTCTTGAATGCTAGATTGCACAGTATGCCCCTCATTTTATGTGGTGCTGGGGCTTGAACCCAGGGCCTTGTGCATACTGAGCCACATCCTCAGCCTGCCAGTGGCCACTGTTTACTTGAGTGGTCACTGCTCCACGGGAGCCAGTTTTACTCATGCTTGATTTCCTTTCTTTTTATGTCATGACCACTCTGCTGGCAGTCTACACTGTCTCTTTAGTTCTCCTCCCATCTCAGTCCCAGAACAGCCACCTCCCTTCCCTACTACTCTAAGCATGATTTTTCTCATGGTTCTTTCTTTAGCCCTTTCTCTTTGGGTCTGCTGTTTTGTCTGGATAGCTCAGCTATTCAGGTGACATCCAGGTTGCACCTTTATTCTAGCTTTCTCCCCAGAGCTCCAAATACACATATGTTCACTGTGGATATCATACACTTCCTTAAGCTCATCACTTCTGAATTGCTCGCCCTCCTCTTCTTCACAAAAACCTTTTATTCTCACTTAGGGGAAGGTCCATCTACCTAGCTGTCCAAGTAAAATGCAAAGGAATCATTCCTGATTCTTCCCTTGTCTGCACCACCCATCCAGCTGCTGGGAGACTCCGTGGAATCCATTCCAGTGAACCATCTTTCCTCCCTTGACTGCGCCACCTACCCAGCTACCGGGAGCATCTGTGGAGTTCATCCCAATTAGCCATCACTGCCTCTGTCTTGATATGGGACCTTGTATTTTTCACTGGGATAATTTAACGACCCTGTGTAATCTCGTGATACTCAATTTGTGTCATTTTTATTTTATTCCACATTATTGCCAAAAATGTTATTTTTAAAAATGCATTGCTCTCTGCAGTGAATTAAAATATTTCAGCAGTTTCCTGTAATATTCATGACAAAGCTTAGACTTTTAAAGGCATATCTCCAGCTTTACCTTTCATATTCACTCTCTGACCTTATACAACCTTTCCAGCTTCATTTTAAGATCGCGCTCTCTCTCCTGTTTCTTTTTCTCCCTGTCTCCCTCTGTGCTAGTCATTCTGAACTCACTGAAGTTGAAAACTGTTCTGTACCTCACGTCCCTCTGACTCCTGATGCCAATTAGGTATTGTGGTTCCACGTATCCACCCCCAGCTCTATGCAGTGTATTCAGCTTCTAGGTCTGATTTTTAAGGCTCTGTGCTTAATGACATTTTAAGAATAATTTTGTTTTTCTGTCTTATTAGTAAAAAATCTTCTGAGTCACTGAGGGCTGTGTCTATCTTTGCATCCCTAAGGCTTTGCATCTGGGCCTTGAAATGTCAGAGGAAGGAAGGCAGGAATGAGGGAAGGATGGAGGGAAGGAGGGAGGGAGGGAGGGAGAAGGAAGGAAGGAAGGAAGGAAGGAAGGAAGGAAGGAAGGAGTGTTTTTCTTGACTTCTGACTTTACATAGAAGTCATTTCTGCTCAATATCATTGCCATTCTATTTTGTTATAATGTAGTGTTCTGCCAATGGATTCACGACCCAGACTGCCAACAATTCCAGCCAAGGCTTCTGTGGCACAATGGGATCTGGAATGAGAAACGGAGGGCAGGAGACCATGGAGATGATGAAAGGACACCAGACCTTGGACTCCTGCCGGGTGGCAGGGCATCACCACACCCTAGACTCCTGCAGGGGAGGGCATATGGAGACTGACAACTGCAGACACACCTACTCGGAGTGGTACAGTTTCACTCAGCCCCGACTCGGCGAAGTGAGTTTCCATAGGTGTTTTAACGCTGCAGTGGGTCTCCTTAGGAAATTGAAATTAACGTGTATTTCCAGAAACTACTCTTCTGTACTGTTCTGTGTGCCTTTGTTGTTTGCTCTGCTCATTTTTAAACACTCTTTGACTTTGTTATAATATTTACTTTTTAAAAATTTTGATCCTTCTGTCACATTCACTTAGTTTCTAAAATCTCTTAAGAATCTAAGGTTTGTAAAGTCTCCCACTAAAGTTGAATCTCAGGTGTGCATCTATCTTTTGAACTCATTTGATAAAGAAGAATGTGAAAATTTCTAGTTTCTCATAATTACAAATTTTCCAAATCAAATCTGTATTTTGCTATCAAAGCCTAAACATCTGAATGCAATTTTAGGCTAAAGATTAACATGTTCTATTTGCTATTTTTGTCTGTTGATTTGTTTTGCTATTTTATTCTAAGTGAACTAGTGATAACTGTATCTATTCATAGGGTGTGGTGAATGATCTTGTAAGTATACCGTGTAGGATGGTTAAATCACCTAGTGTGCATTTTGTGGTAAGGACATTTGAAATTTATTCTTAGTAATTTCAAGATACAATTTGTTATTATTGGCTATAGTCAGCATTCAACTATAGCACACTATGCAAATACAAAGTGTTCTTATCTAGAGAGAAGCAGCACCTTCAAAGGATTAAGTGAGTCTCAGTTTACATCAAAACCAGTGGAAAGCTTTAAAAAATACAAATGCTTTTGCTTCCTTCTGGAAGAGTCTAATTCAAGTGATTTGGCTTCTGTGAACAGAATTTCACAGGTGACTTTATGTGTGGGTAGGATAGAGAGGTCCTGGTTGAATGTTCTTGCTGACACTGATTCCATCACATATTAGAGGACACCAGTCCTTTCATAGCAAGCACTGGAACAGAAACCCTTGGTTCTTTGATGACTAGAATGTGCGCAATATTCTGGAAGAAGGTTATCAGTTATCACATGCCTGTAACAATGAACAGTTCTTTTTGTCAAATTCAAGTGTTTACACTTTTCATGTGTGAAGACAGTTAACATTCATGTATGATTAGGGTGGGAAAGAACAGAGCTCAAGACACCCACTTAGCATCCTTCAGTGTCATGTCTGATAATCTGTCATATCTGATGTGAGGCTAACAAGATCTTGAAGAAGAATACTTTTTAACAGTCAGTGTAAGGAGCTGTTGGTTAGAAAGGGCTTAGCAAAAGGAAGGGACATATGAGCTGGATTTAACGAGTTTGAACACAGACCAGTGGGACACAGCAATGAAGCAGAGGTGGTCAAAGGCTTTTCCTCTTTAGTTCAAAACCACAATTTTTGCAATGAGTTATGCTGATGATTTAATTTCAGTGACATTTTTGGGGTGCATCTCCAATTTTAAGGTACTGTAGAATTTTCATTCTGATACTTCTTCATCTCTGTATGATGTAGTTTTAGTTAACATTTACTGTGCACTTACTGTGTGACAGATATGAGAAGTGTGCATTTCATTGGATTCCATTATTAATTTCCAAACTAACACTGTGAGATAGTTACTGTATGAACTCCCATTAAACTGTGAGGAGGATGTGATTCAAAGTAACATAGTAGTTAGTAAAACCAAAGGTTTACTCAAACCAGGACCATTTGGGGCTGGAGAGATGGCTCTGTGGTTAAGATCACTTACAGCTCTTCCAGAGAAACTTAGTTCAGGTCCAAGCACCCATGTCAGGTTCCAGCTCCAGGGGATCCAGTTCCCTTTTCTGGCCTCTGTAGGCACATGTGTACACACACACACACACACACACACACACACACACACACACACAAATAAAAATAAATAAAAAATAACCAGGACTGTTTGACATCAATGCACAAATTCCAACCACTGTATATATTGTTTCCATGTCTCCATTTGGGAACTGATCTGAACTCTAGACATAACATTTAGGGATAACTGTTTTATAGTAACTTAAATATATTGAAATATAACACTTGTATACGTAATTTTTTATTTTATGGATTGTTAGAAATGTAATATATACTGACTTATGGTATGGCTGTAATGTAGACCAATCATGTGCATTTTTTGTGTGTAGGAATCCATTAGAGGACACACTGGTTAAAAATTAAACCTAAAAGGTAAATAAATAAATTTTCTGTTCATACATTGAGGTTGTTTAAAAGCAATAATACAAGCCTCTTTCTTTGATTTCACAGAAGTTGCATGCATGTAATCAGAACGAAGAACACATTCCATCTCAAGACTATGTCCTTACCTACAACTACGAAGGCAGAGGGTCGCCAGCTGGGTCTGTAGGCTGCTGCAGTGAAAAGCAGGAGGAAGAGGGGCTCGACTTCCTAAACAACCTGGAACCCAAATTTCTTACATTAGCAGAAACATGCACAAAGAGATAATGTCACCAGTTACCATTAGATGTGACCTGGCCAGACATTCTAGAAGTTTAGAAAATGATACTGTAAAATATAGCTACTAATTACATGTAGACGACCTTGACTTATGATGATTTGACTTGTGATATTTTGACTTTAGTACAGTTTGAAATTGACACATGTTCAGGAGAAACTGTACTTGAAATTCTGAATTTTGATCTTTTCCTGGGTTTGAGATGTGCTGTATGTGACTTGCAATGCTGAGCAGGGGCAGCGAGCTACTAGGCCACAAGATCTGGGATGGGGGGGAAGTGGGGGGGCAACTGATGTGTTCTGAAGTGTGTTCTGTTGCTAAGCTATGATGTTCTGGGATCCAAGCATATTAAATGAATTTTCAGTATAATGATATTTTCACTTACAATAATGTTACTGGGATACAACCTCATCCCAAGTTGAGGAGTGTATGTATATATAATGGGTTTTTCTACATTTTAAAGTCTACCTTCAACTAATTTGTATTTTTAGAGCAACTTGTTGTTTACTACTTTCCAAAAAGCACAAACTGTTAAAATAGCAGATGTCTTGCTGTGGCATTGGAATTAACTAAGGTCTGCAAGGCCTGCTCTCCTCTAGATATTTCCCATTAAATGTGTTGGGTAAATATTAGTAAAAAATAGCCAAGCCATCTCAATATCTCATTTTTATTAGTATATACATACTTCAAGCAATAGATTAAAAATAGACAAAAAGCTAACACTATTTGAAGAGATCTTTAGGGCAGAAATAATTATTACTAAATTAACAGTTTTTCAGGTCTGAAAATTTCGGACTAGCCCTCCCTCTAGCTCTCCCTCCAACTTCAATATCAAATAAAAACTTTATTTGACTCAGGAAACAAAATTTGGCAGGTAGCCTACCGAGCGCAATTTTCTAGCAGCACAGTTTGAAACGTGTGTGCATGTGTTTAACACTACATATCAGTGCAGAGCTCTTCCTGCCCAGATTCTGTGGACTGTGTGAGGCCTGATGTGTCAGAAAATGATTCCTGTCCACTTGTGTAATTTGTTTAAATATGGAAACATACTTTCTGGCTTTAGTGGAAAGGAAAGAGGGAACCAAGTTGAAGGTAGATCCAGTTTGCAGTCCACCTAAAACTTTGTGTGTCCATAGATTAGAAGCAAACTAGGGGATTTGGCCCACAGCTGGGCGCCCTGCTTTTTGGCAACTTTACAGAAATGAGGTGTTTTCCCTGGGATTTGGTGCTAAACTAGTTTTCAGTTTTGTCTCTGCTGCAATTACATCTTCTGTCATCCTTTCCTTTTTCTGTTTTCTTTCCTCTTTTTCCTTTTTCTCCTCCCCATTCCTCTTTCTTTTTCCTATCTATTTTTTTTTTTTTTGAGAGAGAGGCCCATCCCACTACAAATCCCAAGCGTCTGATCTATGATCCTCCTGTCTCAGCCTCCAGAGTCCTAGAACACAGGTGTATGCCAACTTCTGTTGGCACTTCGTTTTTCTCTCCTATCTAAGCATCGTTTTGTAAATTTAGCTGTGATTGATCCTGTTCTTGCAGTTCAGAGGCTGTGTGGTGCTGGGAGGGAAGTCGTACTGACAGGGACAAGTGGCGTCCTTACACTCAAAGCCACACGATGGGAGTTACAGTATTTCTATTACCTAATCACTGCCCTATTTTTATTCTTTATTGATTTTTTTTGTCAACTTCATACAACATACCTTATCATATTTAAATGCCCCTCCCCTACTTGCACCCCCCCCCACACTGGTTTTCATGCATTCTGTTATGTTTCTTTAAAGTAGCTTGGGCACGGTTCTAGAAAAGCCAGCCTTCATTGATTCCTTCTTTCCTCTGTTTGCCAATATTGTTTGTAAGACCTCTAGCAGATTTAAGTAGGTGGTAAATCCTCTAGAAACTCAGGCATCCTTCAGTCAGCGTGAGTTAGTTTTTTTTTTTTATCAACTTGTCATTTTAGGAGAGAACAAGGCAATGGAGTGTTTGGGTGTCCAGAGAGTAACAAGCACATTCAGGTCCTCCAGGGTAAGGAGTGAACCAGCAGGGCTGTGAACAGTAGGAAAGGCAACACTTTCCAAGGCCTTGTCCTGCCCTTCCCTCCTGCTTTTAAACCAACACAGTGCCCTTTGATTTTGGCAAAGTATCAGCCAAGACTTTCTTAAGGCTTCCTAGAGTATAGAATCAAGGAGGAGGGCTGGCCCTGGGTATGCAACTGTTGGAACAGTGCTTGTCTTGAATGCATGATGCCCTGGTGTTGATCCCTAGCACCCCACACACCAAACTTAGAGGTGCACACCTGAAATCCTAGCACTTGGGAGGTGGAGGCAGGAGGGTCAAGTTCAAGGTTCTCCTGGGCTATGTGAAGAGTTTGGGCTACATATGATGAGTATAAGCATTTTGGATGGGCCAGAGCTGCTGTGCAGGACAAACAGCCTTCACAGGGCAGCTCTGATGGCTTCTGCAGTCCTCTGGGTGCTAAGAAGGTCTGTGCTTGAATGTGTATCTAAAACTCTGATCTGATTTTACCTTTTGATTCTTTCATTTGATCCTGAGAGCTATGTTTTTTCAGACTTTGACTTTAGTGCCATTTTCCCCCTCAAAGCATTCTAATGTTAACGTGTAATATTATTCTTTCCTCGTACATATAGGGTGAAGTTTGTGCTATTTCAGTACCCAAGAAAAAATATCATTTTTTTAAAGCTTTCATTTCCTTCCCTGGATTTTTTTTAATGTAAATGTACAGACTGTTTTTTCTTACATTTATAAGGAAATAGTTAACTGTCTAAAGTGTAGTCGAGGTGTGTTTGTCAATGTTTTAAACAGCTTTAATTAAAACAAATTACTTTGCTTTTGAAATTTGGGAGATTAAAATAATCAAACATTGAATGTGTAAAATAATAGTTCTAAAGAATGTAATAAAATGATGCTAACTTGATTTCTTGCCTTTGGTGTATATAGAGATCAAAGAGTTGAAGGTTCTCAAAAGTTCTATAGACCCTTCACTGTATTAGTGAAGAATATTCTGGAGGAAGGGTCAGTATCATCAATAAATATTGGGGAGAGGTTACTCTTCTGAGGGGCAGCTTTCCAAATGAGTACCATCAATGTGTCTATTTATATTGGGTTTTAATTGAACATGAAAAAGTCACAAGGTGGTTTTAACTGCAAAGTGATGATATATTGATAGGAAGTTTGAAGAAAAGGGTCAGCGTAACCAGGGAAAACCTTGTGAGTTTAATGACCAGGAACTCAAAGCAGCCCATATTTCAGTCTTGATTCTGCCACTTGGAAGACAGATAATGTCTGAGCGTTAATCACAGGGAAATCTACACAAATAAGATGATATGAACCTGATAGTCAGCAACTCCACCCCTACTGGTGAGTGTGCGTCCTCACAAAGGCAAAGCAGTCCATTAAAACATGTCAAAAGACAAATCTTAATGTAATTTGAAACAATTATAAAAGAACTCTTATTAGAGCCATTATTTTTGTATGAGGCTTCCAGAATGTTCACTGGATTTTTGTTTGTGGTAGCAAAATATGGGATAGATTCAGTTTCCAGGTTATTGGTTTGGTTAAATATTGGTTCATAACAGTGGGGAGCAGAGATCCTAGCGGCAGCATGGGTGGTCATGAATCTTGGCTCTGCCCATTCCGAGCTGATATGACACACCGTCTTTACTTTCTCTTCATTAATGTCAATAGAACACCAGCCTCATGGGGTTGGGAAGATCAAACTGGTTAATATAGTTAAAGCCCATAAAACTTTGCGGGTTCACAGTGAAAAATAGTATTAGGTGCGTAGTCAGTAAACGATGCAGTTGAACAGCAGGAGCAAAGAAACGTTCAGATTCTTTTTAGGAAAATGCTTATGCTGATGGTGCAGAAGGAGAGATGGAGCAGACCCTTTGCACGTACGTACTTGTGACTGCTTTACACTTTGTGCTCATTTCCCATCCAAACATAAGTAGTTTCACTTTTCCTTTTTAAAAAAGCCGGTGTCGGCTTAAATAACTCATTTTTAGCTCCTTGTTATTCAGAATTAGGGTAGGCTGCGTGGATGAAAAACTTAAATGATGTCCCATGTAAGCTTTCAGGGCTCTGTCTTCCATCAATTTGCCATAAGTCCTATGTCTGACTTTTTGCTTTTTTTTGGGGGGGGGGTCTTTTTGAGACAGGGTCTCTCTGTAGCCCCTGGATTCGCTATAGAGACCAGGCTGGCCTCGAACTCCCGACCATGGAGTTGGCATAGAGACCTCAGGTCCCAAAGCCCAAGTTACCTGACCAGAGCAGAACTGCTTCCATGCCCACCATGTAAGTCAAGGACCAATCATTGGTTGTCTCTTTCCCTGGGCACTCCGTCACCCCATCAGAGTAGCTAAAACTTACAACCTCAAAAAAGTTGAAGATAAAATCTTAAATGACTGATATTTATGTGTTATCACTTGATACATAAATTTACTAATAGAAAAATCAAAGGTCATATTTCTGCAACATTGTGTGAGTGCACTAGGAGTCTTACCTACTCTTCAAAACAGCCGTTGGAATATGAATCCAAGAGGTAAGCTGTTTCCCTTGGTGATTTGTTCTGATTATTGGCTGGGCTGGTTCTCTGTAAATCCTCAAGGCAGGAGGGGTTGGTGTTCTGCCTCTACTTGTGGCTCCCTCTTTTCAACTTCCTTTCAAGCTTCCACATGAGAGTGAGGGACACACCCTTCAGTGACTCAAACCTTCCCTGTGCTCAAGAGCCAGGCAGGATGAACATGCTGACAGTGCCAGGAAATGCGTTGTTTTTTTTCCCCAACAATTCACCAGGCACAAGCATCTAGTTTGGGGCCAGAACTGCCCCCAAAATGCTGAACTTTGGCAGAAAAACCTGTAACCTCCCTTGTCTACAATTGTCTCCTGAGAGAAATATAACCACTGTTGTATGAAATTTTTTAAAGATATTTTATTTTTATTTGTGTGTGTGCGTGTGTGTGTGTGTGAGAGAGAGAGAGAGAGAGAGAGAGAGAGAGAGAGAGAGTGAGTGAGAGAGAAAGTGCACACGAGTGCAGGTGCCTTCAGAGGCCAGAAGAAGACATCAGATTCTCTGGGGCTGTAGTTACAAGTGGCTGTGAACTGCCTAATTTGGGTTCTGTGAATCCTTTGGAAGAACAATACCTACTCTTAACCACTGAGTCATCCCTCCAGCCCCAGAAGAAAATGTTCTATCAATACTTGGAGGCAGTATGTTCACTGGCCTATACCAGTAGATACAATAGAATTCCCTGGGGGAATATCTTGTTTCTGTATACTGACATTATTTATGTGGATTTTTATTATTTGTCTTTCAAAATGCCTTATGATAAATATGCTGTGTGATATAAATGAATCCACATTAATTTTATTAAAAGGCAGATTTCAATTTTCCTCTCAATGGTTTAGCTTTCTGTATGTGTAATCGGAGTCCCTGTAGTGAGATTGCTTTGCTGTTTCCAGAACTGTGTCATGACTTTGAAGCTGTGATTCTTGGAACATGCAGGTGTCTCTGACATGATGTGGTCTATTCCAATGTAAAGAGCACTCTTACAGGTATTCCTATCACATAGGAATTGAATTTTTAAACAGGAGTCCTCACAGACAAATTAGATGTGTAATGATGTAAGTTTACTTGAAATTCTCTCCAAAATGGCCCAAGCATATCATGAACATGAGCGAGTGAATGAGAGAGAGAGAGAGAGAGAGAGAGAGAGAGAGAGAGAGAAAAAATGAGAGATATATCCAGAGAAAAGAGAGGAAAAAAATGGATGTGCACTTTCTTTTTAGCATCAAGGTGGTTTGGTTGCATTTTTGGTCTGTGATTTTAGCTCATGAAGTGGGATGCATCTGATCTACAGCAAGGATCACGTTTCATGAGTATATTCCTCAGTTCAGACCTTGAAATGCCATATAAATTTCTTCACAAGAGAACTCCCTTCATTTTGTCTCATCTAGCCTGAAAGGTCTTGTCATTCAGAAAAGTCTAGATTTTTATATGTTGACTTATGCTGCAACTAACATCCCTGACACAAGCTGTTGATGTAGAACTATCATCTTTATTTTTTTCTTAACTTAATGTCTCCATTATATTAGATATACTTAGTTAAATTAAACATGTTTAGAAAAATAATGGAAATGGAATTTCATTGCAGTAAATTAGTGTCCCAGCACTTCTACTACAAGGCTGTGTATGGGTTTCAGATAGTACACTCTCTCTACAGAGCTGCGTAAATGTTTATTTCTGAGATCTTCAAGACTTTACTTCTTTTCTTTTTACTCATTTTACTACTACTTAAAAAAAGTTGCAAGTTTTTCCAACCTACTTCTGTCCACATTTGCCAGACAATCCAATTAAACTATTATTTCTACTAACTGATTAGATTAACTTCCTTCCAGTCTATAAACCATCAAGCACAACAATCATTATAGAATGAGACTGTTAGATGAAGTTAGGACAATGTAAGATAATGTAATAATAATGATCCAGACAGAGGGACAAGAAACCACGGATGCAAAAATGTACATGTAGGGGGCTGAAGAGATGGTTCAGTGGTTAAGAGCGCTCACTGGCTGCTCTTGCAGAGGACCTGGGTCCAGTGCCCAGCACCCACATTGGGTGGCTCACAGCTACCTGTAGCTCCAGTTCTAGGGACTCTGATGTCCCCTCCTTGTCTTCATGGACACCCACACACCTGTGTTTGTGCATATCACACACACACACACACACACACACACACACACACACACACACAAATAAAAAATATACATGGCAAAATGTCTCCCTAAAAATATACATGGTATACTTAGGCAAAGGATGAACTTCAAATTAACCCATGAAAGTACTAAATCTATCTGAGTTCAGTTCCCTATTTAAAATATGACTATTAATTCATTTATTCATTCAGTTACTGTCAATGTTTTGGTCAATTATTACATGCTACACCTAGTTTTAAATGATAACGATATAGCAATGAATAAAATAGCTGTAATCTGTGTTTCCTGTAATTCCATTCCCAGAAGGGAGAAGACACAGATCGTAAACAAATGTAGAAATATGATCATGCTACAGCACATGACTGTGAATGCTATAAACAGAATGAGAACACAGAGCATGACGAGACATATTAGTTTTATCAAGAGACGGCTAAGAATGTACTGCTTTTGCCAAGACTGAGTTCAGTTCTAAGTACCCATGAAAGTTTACTCACAACTGCCTATACCTCCTGCTCCAGGGGACCCAACACCCTCTTCTTACCTCCATGGGCAACCCCACTCACATGCACACAGCCACACAACTAGAGACATACACGTAACTAAAAACCAAGTATAAAAAGGCTTTAAAGGTACTGGAGCGGAGATCTACGGGAAGTGGGGAGGAAACCATATAGATATGGGGCAGATTGGGGGAGAAAAAATTCTGGGGAGAAAAAACAGGTAACACAATGTAGTGAAGCAAGAGTTTGCTTCGTATGTTCATGTCACTAAAACCAGTGTAGATGAACTTGAGTAGAGGAAGAAAAGTCATGGTGGGAGGTCAGATGCCAGGGTTCAGGATGTTTGGTAAGGTAAGAGGCTCCTGGAGGCTCCTTGCTTGTACTTTCCCTACTTCTTTCTCTTCATCCTCTTCTTCTCCCTCTTCTCACTGCTTTCTTTTAATTTTTCTGTCCTATCAGTTTCTTCTGTTCCTTCTTTGAGCTTCTTTTCACTGCTTCCTTGAATCAGGCCTGAGCCAGCATCTGAGCTCTGACCACTCTCTAGAGATCATTACTTGCATGTCACACTGAAGCTCCTTTGTAAGCGACTTGGGAATAACACAGCCTGTATAAGCAGACGTGCACCAGCATGTATCTCCGGGCATCTCAGCTGCCAACAGCAACATCTGGCACCTTGCTCCTCTTCCAGCAGTGCGGAGCTAAACTGTCTGCCTACGTGTCTTTACAGCCCTGGTCCTGACCTGATTCAAAGATATGTTTGCCCTCCAGCCAGCTTAAGTTATCTATTTTCCCCATCCTCAGTCTATCCACTCAATGATAACACTTGGAAAACACACTGGGCAAGCAGAGCCCACCTGTTTACTCTCATTTTATAATCCAGAACATAGAATATGGGTTTTCTATTCATCTAAGAACCAATAATCCTACAGCCTTATATGTTAGTGAAAAAAGGATAGAAATGTTGTTGGCTCAAGGAGACTTCCACACAAACACATGGATTAAAATGAAGATCAAAGGCCTTAATGTATGGGCTGTACTACAAATTATAAGTCCTCACGTTTGTGTTTACTGACACTGAGTATTAAGAGATGAAGACATTTGTCAAATTGTTTTACTACAGAGTGCTTTTTCATTTTACTTCTGAGTTTGAGTAGTGTCCAAATCACAGGTTTGAGACATTTTTTGCAGACAGGGAACATGACTAGTATATGATGTGATTCTTAGTCCATTTTATCTGTTTAAGACTTCAGCGATTCCTTAATTCGTAGTTAACATACTGTTTCATTTTTTCTTTTCTCTTCTGAGTTTAAAACCAACTGCTTTATTTCACATATTAGAAAAACTCAATGTAATTCACATGTGGTAGATAGCTATTCACACATGCATCCTTCCAGCTCCATGCACCAAACATGAATTTTCCCTAAAGGGAAATGTTTTCATTGGCACATTCTGGAGTTTTCCATTGGCACTTTCAACTTCTTGCTTCTTTTCTAATTATATAATTTCTGTTGATTTTGGTAGCTCTTGTATAGATTTTGTTCTCTGAGGATTAGCACCATACCTCTATTGATGTCTTACAAATGATTGTGGACTTTGTGGATTTAAATGCCTCACATTTATTCTCTGGAGTCTATGAATCAGAAGTGCAGGTGTGGTTCTACTGATCCTTTGTTCTGGGGTCTCAGGAGGCTGTATTCCTCAGATCTGTAGAACTGTGAGCTCTGGCTTTTCATTTTGTTTGTTTGTTTGTCTAGATACAGGATCTCATTATGTTGTCAAGGCTGCCATTCTCCTGTCTCAGCCTCAGGATTGCTGGGATTACAAATATCCATCACCATGCCAGCTGAGCCCCAGATTGTTGCTGGCTGCCCTCTCTGTGGATTGCCCTCAGGTCTGACAGGCCATATGGGTTCTTTATCACATAAACATCTTCAGTGTGGCTTTTAGCTGCACTCTGGTAAATGGAGTCTTATGTAATATAACAGTCAAAGAAGGATCAGGATTTGACACCAAAGCACAGACAGGTCAGACATCACTGGGGGGGGGGCGTCACTTACACTTGGGGTCTGCCACCAAAATCTCTTCCCATTTCACCGAAAATGGAGCTTCAAGGTCTCATTTTGCCCTGTGCTTTTATTGAATCCAGGACTTCCTGCATCCCCAGCTCTAGTTTATTTTATTTTAATGCTCTCATAAGAAGTGGGAAAGACAGAGAAACTCTGACCTCTTTGTTCATATAGGAAGTCCATTGACAGAAATTTCAATAATTTATTGAGACAGACTGTTTCTTTGATCCATATCATATATTTATGCAGTGCACTTATCAGGTTCCTGCCCTAGCTGCTTTTTCTAAAGGAAATTTCAGATTAAAAAAAAAAAACTGTATTTCTTGGAAACAGAAACATGAAAGGTAGTTAGAAAGCTAACATTATTGAATACATGTTGGATAATTAAGTCTTTTATTCTTCTGTATGACTATATTTCCTTTGTAAATTAAAAATTAGGTACCCAGAGAGTCAGAAGCAGGCACCAGGTTTCTGAAGCAGCTGAGGGAGAGTGGGGCAAGGAATTGCACATCATACCTCAATCTGCCTCCCTAGAAATCCTTTTCAATTTCCACCATGATGTTTTTGTTCAATGAATAATAGTTACCAATAATCAATGAATGATGGTTATACAAAATTTCCAAATCAATATGGTTAATATTTTATTACTTGAAATTATTAGAAATGAGATATTCTACTTCTCAAACTTGAAAGAACTGTACGTCCTCATGTCACTATATGCAGTACTTTTACATAGATCCTCAAGGACAATTTGGCTAATTAAATTGTTCACGTCTCATATTTTCTTACCATGTACTTTGCACCCTCTGTCACGCATACATACAGAGAAAGAAAATGTGGTATACTTATACACACAAGAAAGACCTAAAAAACATGAAATCCTGTCACTTGCAGCACACAGGTGGAGCTAGAGAGCATCATGTTGCATGAAACTAGCCAGAAACAGAAAGACAAATACTGATGATCAGTTTCAGAAGAACAGAACAGAGTAGTGACCCAAAGCCTGGTAGAAGCAGGAGGAGCAGAAAGAAGTTTGGTAAGAAGTATAAGAGGAGTCATTTTAGCTCTTCTTTAGCATAAGGAAACACCCTGTGATATGTTTCCAGGTCATTAGAAAAGAGAACAAAATACCCATTACATAAAGATGATTAGTAGTTGATGTAAGTGCTTGTTATCCTCCGTCAAGTGCTGCTGATGTGCTCATGCACCAAATTACCAGAGTGTAGCAAGTGGGGATGAATAAGAAAAAATTAAAATAAAACTTCCCTACAGTTATTAGAAATTTGCCTTCTCCAATTTTTGAAAATTTTATGCAAATTTTGAATTTTTCTAACTTTGTGCTCATTTAATAATTTCATTTTCATGAAATGTTTTTGTCTTATGTTTTTGCCTTAAATTCTCATTTGCTTGACAATCAGATGACTGTATAAAATTTCCTTTGCTAAAGGTTTGTACAGTACATTTATGGTTTCTGTATTACATCTGTCATAGTTAGCTTCAGCTGTTATCTTGACACAAACCTAGAGTCAGCTGCAAAGAGGAAATCTCCTCTGAGGAACTTCCTCTATTAGGTTGGCCTGTGGCTCTAACTGTGTGGCATTTTCTTAATTACTCAGAGATGTATGATGACCCAGCTCAATGTGGGTGGTGCCATTTCTAGACAGATGGCCTGGACTGTATAAGAAAGGCAGCTGAACATGAACCTGGGGGAGCCAACAAGCAGCATTCCTCTGTGGTTTATGCTTCAGTTCCCGTTTGAATTCTGCCCTGGACTTCCTTGTTGATAGACTGTAAACTGTAAGCAAAAAAACCCCCTTTTTTTCCTCTCAAATTAATTTTGGTCAGAATGTTTTATTACAGTAACAGAAAAGCAAATTATAACAACATGTATGTATTAGTTACTTTTCTGTTGCTGTGATAGAAATACCATGACCAAGGGAGCTTATAAAAGGAAGAGTTTATTTAGTTTACAGTTCCAAAGGGGCGAAAGTCCATCATGGTGGGGAGGCATGGTGGCAGTGGCTGGAGCAGAAACAGAAGCTAAGCTCTCACATCTTCAAGCAGGCACAAGAAGCAGAGTGAAACTGGAGATTCTGCAAGGCTTAAGAACTCTCTAAGCCCATCCCCAGTGACATCTTTCCTCCAGCATAGCCACTCCTTCTAAGACCTCCCAAAACAGCACCACCAACTGGGAACAAAATGTTCAAGTACTTGGAGCATATGGGGGACATTCTCATTTGAACCACCACATTCCACTCCCTGGCACCCATAGGCTCATGACTATTTAAAATGCAAAATTCATTTAGCTCAACCTTAAAAGTCCACATAGTCTTTACCTGTCTCAACACTATTCAAAAGTCCACAGTTCAAAGTCTCTTCTGAGACTCAAGGAAACTGTAAATCTCTGTAAAATCAAAAAGACAAATTACACACTCCCAACATACAGTGGAACCAAAGCACATTTCCATTCCAAAAGGGAGGAATAGAAGCATAGTGAAGAATTTACTTCCAAAGGGCTTAGTTATCTCAGCCGTTCTCCAGTTTTGCTGTGTGAAACATACATCTCTCTCTTGGGCTGGTACCACTCCCTGTATGTAGGTCTTCTTGGCAGATGCCTCAGAGCTCTGGCATCACAAACATCTTCTTGGGGTCTCCACTGGCAACCAGCTTCACCTTCACAGCTTCTCACAATGGCCTATCAGGGCCTTCTTTATGCAGGTGACCCCTGCTGTATGCTGCCTGGCCTTGGTGGCTCTTTGAAACTTCAGAGGAATAACCGATGACCTCTTCACTCTTGCATTATTTTATGTCTCTGAAGTCAGCATCAGGTGAATGACACCTGCCAAGTTTGGCTGTAAGTTTGGGGTAGACCCTGGCTTGCTTCATCCACATTTGAAGCTTTTGTCTGCTGAGGTTTTCTAAGAGTAGAAACCTCAGCATTTTCCTCTCACAAATTGGAGGCTTAGCTGGGTGTGGTCTTGTCCTGGAGACATTCTCTCCATTGTTTAGCTATAAATCCTAGGCCTCTCCTTAATCACTTTAATCTCCTTATCAAAGGGATCCTCTCCTTCAGCACGTGCCTTGGCTCCAACACTAATCTTCCTAGTGCTCTTTTTCAATCCAAACTGCACACTCTACATTTCTTTCTTCCCCATTTGCTCTTTTTCACTGTAGATCTGCATAATATTCATTAATAGCCACAACACCATGTCTACCTTAGGCTGCCTTGAAATATCCTCTGTCAAAGAAATTAATCCATTGTTTTTCAACGTAGCCTCAGGCAAGCTTTTTGGCTGTGGGAAGATTCCAGCCAGACTCTGCCAAAATATCCCAGTTGCTGCTTAAGTCTTTATTTCCATCTGGAACTACATTGTTCTCAGCACTACTTTCTTCCAGGCACCTACTAGAATGACCTTTAAGCTCTGCTTACAGCAATCAAATGCTTTTCTAGCCCAAACTTCCAAAGTCTTCCACATTCCTCCTAAAACTCACTTGTTCAGGGTCTTCACAGTCAACAGCCCACTCTCTGGTACCAATTACTGTTCTAGTTTGTTTTCAATGCTGTGACAAACCACTCTGACCAATACCAATTTGAGGAGGAAAGGGTTTATTTTGCTTCCATCTCCCAGGTCACAGTTCATCAGGGAGTCCAAGGTAGGAACTCAGAGCAGGAACCTGGAGATAGGAGCTGGAGCACAGGCCATGGACGAACACCCTTGCTGGCTCCCTCTCCTGGCCCATACACAGTCTGCTTTCTTATACAATATACAGCAACCTTCCCAGGGGTGGCACCACCCACAGTAGGCTTGGCCCTCCCATATCACTCAAAAAATCAAGAAAATAACCTACAGACCTGGCCATAGACCAGTCCAATGGAGAAAATTTCCCAGTTGAGGCTTTTTCTACCCAGGTTGACACTAAAGCTATCCAGCACAATTGACCCCTTGCCAACTTGACACACAAACGTCACTATTAAACCACAAACTTTCCAATTCTTGTCCTCAAGATACGATGTTATCATTAATATCACAACATAAGACAGTACAACCTTAAAAGCCCCACAGTCCTTAAAAATCCAAACACTTAAAAGCCCATAGTCTCTTTTAAAAAAGTTTTTTTATGGACTCCTGTAAAATCTAAAACAAGTACTGTCTTATTTCACAAGGGAAGAATTGGCACACCTAAGCAAAACTTCAGTTCAGCAAAGTGGCTCAAGGCTGGACATCTGGGATTCACTTACCATCTTCTGGGCTCCAAAGGGTTTTCACAGCTCCACCTCTCTCACTCTGCTGTCCAAAGCATACACAGTTCATCTCACAGGTCCAGGCCAGCTCCATTTCACACAAACTGCTGCCCTTGGTGGTCTTCCCTTGGTACTGGCATCTCCCAAAAGCTGGGTCTCCACTGAAACTGAGGCTGCATCTTCACCAATGGCCCCTTCTGGCCTCTTGGGGTGCAAAATCTCAGATTCTCCCCATGATTCCTTCAATCCTGTGGTCTTCACTGCAACTCAAGTTGCACTTTTACCAATGGCCTTTCCTGGACTCTTAGAGTGCCAAGCCTCAGTTGCTTTCTGTGACCCCTTCACACTTTCAATACCAGAACCATACAGGAGACTCTTACATATTACCAAGTCCTGCTTCCAGCTTGAGATGGAGGCTTGGGCCTCCTCTGAACCACAGCTTCTGGTGCTGACCTTGAGGAAATACTTCCCAGAAGATTTTGTCACAGTGATGCTGGTCTCTTGTTACTGATTTTTCAGCCCCAGCTGACCAGCATCAATTGCCCAGTGAAACAAATATTTCACTTCAGTGATTCTGGTCTCTTCTTAATCACAGCTGATTCTTCAGTCACAGCTGACCAGAATCAACAGATTCTCAGCTTAAGATATCACACCAACATCCCTGATAGTTTTTGCTTCCCCTTGAAGCAAACCAGGCCTCCATCATTTACAACTCTTTCAGCATCATTTACAACTCTTCCAAGCTCCACAGCAGCAAACTCAGATTCTCCCCATCTGATGATTCCTTCAATAAACTCAATAGTTTTTCCAGCTCAAATTTCCAAAATTTTCCATAATCCTTTCCAAAACATCAAGGTCAAGTCTGTCATAGTAATACCCCATGATCCTGGTACCAATTTCTGTATTAGTTACTTTTCTGTTGCTGTAATAGAAACACCACGACCAAGGGAATTTATAAAAGGAAGAGTTTATTTAGCTTATGGTTCCAAAGGGGCAAGAGTCCATCATGGCAGGGAGGCATGGCAGGAGAGGTGGCTGGAGGAGGAGGAGCAGAAGCTAAGTGCTCACATCATCACACAGGCACAGGAAGCAGAGCATGATTGGAGATCTGTCAAGGCTTAAAGACTCTCTAAGCCCACCCCCAGTGATGTGCTTCCTCCAGCATAGCCACACCTTCTAAGACCTCCCAAAACAGAGCCACCATCTGGGGACAAAATGTCCAAATACTTGGTGCCTATGCGGGAACATTCTCTTTCAAACCACCACAATGTATCTCTTTTATTTAGTATGTTCCTTGCATACTATGCAGTTCAAACCTAAATCTTTGTTTTACTTGGAGTGTTTATTTACATTTAATAGAAGTATTTTTTATATACTTGGGTTTCAGTTTACTGTATTGTTATTTGTTTTCTTTTAGTCTCATCTGTTCTTTGTTCCTTCTTCATTTCCTTTGCATCAACCCACCTAAAATATTTTAATATATCTCTAGAAGACAGTTCTGGCATTTATGCACATATGTGTATATGTGAAACAGGCTCATTGATGTGCATTTCACACCAATACAATTAATCTGTTTGAAATCTGTAACTGAATGGGTTTCACTATAGTCACAAAATGAAGAAACATGAATAGAAACATCTCCATGATCACTTTAAAAACAGTTGTATTACTGTCCAAAGAAAATTCATACCTGTTTGTTTTAATTTCCCTTTACTGTCAACCCTCAGTTCACTCTATGCATGTATAGATTTGTCTGTTCTGAACATTTCATGTAACCTGAGGTTTTCTGTGGCATGTTCTTTTGTGACTCTCTTAAGCATAGTATGCTCCAAGTTTATTAATGATGTAACACAAGTCATTTTCCTTTCCCTTCTTGTGATGGTTTGAATGAAAAGTATCCTCTACAGGCTCAAGTATTTACACACTTGGTCAGTTGATGGCACTGGTTGTGAGGGTCATGGAACCTCTAAGGAGGTACGGTCTTGCTGGAGGAATTGTGTCACTGAGGGCAAACTTTGAGAGTTCCAAGCCCTGCCTCACTTCCTGCTTTCCTCTCTCTGATTCCTGTTCACAGGAAGATGTGAGGTTTTAGTCTTTGGCTCCTGCTACCAGCCTGCTGGTTGCCGCCTAGCTTCCCTGCCATGATGGACTCTTATTCCTCTAGAACCATAAGCCAAAATGAACTCTTCTGTCTGTAAGCTGTCTTGATCATGGTATTTTTTCTCACAGCAACTGAAAAGTAACTATTTAACTTTTCCCTCCCTCCCTCCCTCCCTCCCTCTCTCTCTCTTTCTTCTTTCTTTCTTTCTTTCTTTCTTTCTTTCTTTCTTTCTTTCTTTCTTTCTTTCTTTCTTTCTTTCTTTCTTTCTTCTTTCTGATAGGGTCTCATGTAGCTTTGGCTAGCATCAGACCTGCTTTGTAGCCCAGGATAGTCTTGAACCCTTGATCCTCCTTCCTCCAACTCCCAAGTGCTTCATTCTTTCTTAAGCTAAAAACAATTCCACTATATGAATTCATTGCATTTTGTTCATTGCGTGATGGCCATTTTTGTTGCTTCACTTTGCTATTAATAATATCCTTATTAGTAATGCTATTATGAGCATTCATAAACGTTTTACATGGACATATATTTTCATCTATTTAGGCTATAAACAACATGACAATAATATATTTATTTTCAGAGGAACTGTTAAAGTGTTTTCCTAAAGCAAATATTTTATCTTTTCAGATATATTTTTGAAGGAATTGATTAAATAAAGTAATTTTCAGACTTTATAGCAAGTATATGAGAGTACAATTGTTTAGTGTGTATTGGTTTTGCATCTTCTGTATCATTGGGTCTTTGTTTTTCATCCACATATTTGTAGCTTCTCAAAATAGGTAATCTTGTTTTGTTTTTTTTCCCTTATTGGGAGATAGGAGATAGTTTTCATTTAATAAATATATCAACACAACCTACTTTGATGGACATTAAAGGAATGTATAGTGGTGATGAATTTAGTATACTACCTATTTCCTTTTTCATTATATTTGTCTATAAACCTTTAGTCAATATTATTTCTTTCTGAGTATTTCTTTTTGTGTTTTTGAAGAACAGAGACTTCTGTTGTCTGGCTTATTTTGTTTACATGACATTATAAATCTCATTTGGTATAGATAAAGGGATTGACATACACATTGGGTTATCATTCTTTTAACTTTCTTTTCCTTATAAATTTTATCAGATTTATAATTTTTACATTTTATATTTGTACACGTATTACATAATGCTCCATTAATCACATCTCTGTTTAGTTTTAGGGTTTAGATCAAATAGCACTTACGCATCCAACATATACGCATATATTCACAGATGATGTAAAATTCCTGGTGACAATACTTTAGCCATAATTCAGCAAGTATTTCCTGAAGAACTGAAGTTTGAAATGTATTACTTTCCTGAAGAGTGAAATATAATAATTTCTTTGGTGCTGTTGGCTATTGGATTGTTATGGTTTGGATGTGAGTGTCCCACAGGCTCAGATGTTTGGAAACTTGGTTTCTGGTTGGTGTTGTTGTTTGGCAAGGTTATGGAACATTCAGAAGGTGAGGCCCCATTGAAGGGAGTGGGTCATTGGAGGTGGGCTTTTAACTTCATAGCCTGACCCTCCTCTTCCCCATCTCAACCTTCTGATATGCCCACATATAATCAAAGCAGCCTCAAGCTCCTGCCTCTCCAGTTACACGCCTTTCCTGCTCTTCTGCTTCCCCAGCATCACGTACTTTCAAGTTATGAGCCAAAGTAAACCCTTCCACCCTTAACTTGCTTCAAGTAAAACATTTTGTCACAGTTATTAGAAAAGAAACTAGTAAATATAAGTGTGAATGTTTGAAATTATTACAGACCAACTGTTAGGCCTTGCACATATAGAACAATTAAAAGGATTATTATTGTTTATTCAAGCTGTTTGTTTTCAGTTTAAAATGTTTAATTATATTTATTTGTGTGTGTGTGTGTGTGTGTGTGTGCATGCATGTGTGTACGTGCATATGCATGTGCAACAGTTTGAGAAGCTGTTTTTCTCATTCTACCATGTGGATCCTAGAGATTGAACTCAGGTTTCCAGACTGGGTGGCAAGTACCTTTATACTTTGGTCATTGTGCCTGCCCCAGCCTTTTATTTTAAAGGAGTATCAGGTCAGAGACTATTTGTGGGCTCCCAGAGAAGATAAGCAAAGTCTAGGAACCCCAGAGTGGGAATCGTTTACTCTTAGCAGGTACTCAACAACTTACAAGCAATGCATCTAAATTTATGTTTCAAAGTTGAATTAAGAATTGCAGTAGACTTCTTGAATTACCTTTGTAAAATACTACAGGTTGGGTGGCTTGAACAACCAATGCTAATTTTCTCTCTGTTTTGTAGTATAGAAGTCCAAGCAAGACTGATTCGTAGTGAGACTTTTTCCGTAGTTTATAAATGGCAGTAATAACAAAGTTCTATGGGTTTAAGACCCTGAATTTATGATGGAATTTAATTTTAGTTTTCTTCTTAAAGTGCCTGTCTCCAAATACAGTCATTTTGGGAATTCAGGCTTCAGAAAACACATAACAGAGTGATTGGGGCCATCGTTCAGCCCATGACAATATCCATCCCTGGACCTGAAGAATGGTTCAGCTTCAGAACCATCTTAACAAATCAAGAAGTCAAGAGTCTAAATGAGAAAAATAGTTGATAATGCTCTCAGACTTAGAGTTCCGTTTTCCAGGCCTCAGGCTCACTGATTCCTTTCTTGTCTACTTAAGTATGCTATTTCTAATGAAGTCTTTCATTTCAGTTGTAGATTTAGGTACTGAATTTTGTGCT
This sequence comes from Nannospalax galili, assembly GCF_000622305.1. Taxonomy (NCBI): domain Eukaryota; kingdom Metazoa; phylum Chordata; class Mammalia; order Rodentia; family Spalacidae; genus Nannospalax; species Nannospalax galili. The sequence continues at coordinate 3,246,085 of NW_008333886.1, read as the reverse complement.
ACTTTAAAAAGTAGCTTTTGTTTCTCCAATTTTCACTTTGTTTCGCTTTCCTAATTTACTTTTATCCCTTATCCTAGTATTTTAAGCATATTTAGGGCAATTGTGTGAAAACTCATTGTGCAATAAATCTGATGTCTATAGACTTTATTTTGCTTTTTGAATGAGTCATGTTTCCCGTTCCTTGTATAATTTGTGTGCTTTTTGTTGGTGAAAACTGACATTTGATTATCATAATACAGCAAGATTGAAAATCATATTTCTCCCTCTTTGAGATCTTCTCTTACTTTTTATTGTCAAAACCTGTGTAGTTTTGCATTATTTCCGTCTCTTACAGTCCCCTCCAACTCTTCTCATGCCCCTCCCCTGCACTTCTCATCCTCTTCTTTGATTATTATTGTTACATATACATAATCTATAAATTTATATGCACTGAGTCCACTCACTGGTGCTAATATGTACTTGTGCTCAGGGCTGCCCATTTGGGATTAGATAATCTCTCAAAGAGGATATGTGTTCCTTCAGATATCTCTTGGAACTGTCTGTGTCCTGGAACTGTGCTGCTGGGAGTGTCTGGAACTGTGCTCCCACCCATGTTTTATTCAAAATGGTTTCTTCCGCTTCAATTGGGGAGCACAGTTTTGGATCCACCCTTATTTATCAGCAAGAATTCTTTCTCAATCTTGCTTTTTCAACTCTAGTTATAGAATATCCCATATGTACAATTTCAAGCTTCCTTTCCAATCTTCACTGCATCCAATGAAGATGGGGTGCTGTCTTTCAGCAGTTTGAAATGTTAATTCTCAAGCACAGCCATTTTCATTCATTAACTTTTTGGGTGGAATAGTATGTTAAGGTTCCCAGGAAACAAGATTAGGCACTTAGGTCACAAGAGCTCATGGTTCAGTGAATTTGCCAAGGTTAATTCAAAATCATTAGCTCAGATTCTGTCCATTTTAAAAGTCATTCCTATGGGCTTTGAGGCTTCACAGCCTTGACTCACTTGCAGTTTGACTCTCTGCTCCCTGCCTGTGCTTAGCGATATCAGCATTCAGCCTCTGCTGCCAGGCTGTCCCACTAAATTTTCGACTTCCTGCTCTGTTTGACCCACCCTCACTCTCTCAGGGTCTCCTGCTCCTGATGCAGGTGGACAAACCCCATAACACATTTTTATCTGGATTTTGCATAGTTTATACATTTGGGAAGGGAGGGGATGGCTTACAAAGAAATGCCACGCCGGGTGCCACGTGCAGCCCAGAGGCCCACAGTTCCAGATTGCTTCCATATGCCATCTCACTCCACGGTCTGCCTCATCGCTCATCAGAGCATGCCGGCTTGCCCTGTAGAGTTCCGTGCGGGGTCCACAGGGTCCTCGTGAGGTCCACAGTGTCCCTTCGGGTCCATGGTGGGCTGGCTTGTCTGCTCTCCTGCTGTGCTGTTGCTGCTTTCAAAACGGCACCAACTCCTCTTCCTTTTTCCCAGTGTGCTCCACTTCGCTCTGGGTATCTAGACCCACCCCCTCTTTCCTTGCAGGATGATTTACCCAACACATTCCTCCCCTTCATGATGGAATCTTATACCCCTGGAACCGAAGAAAAACCAATAAACTCTTCCTTCTGTAAGTTGCCTTGGTCATGTTGTTTTATTACAGAAACAGAAAAGTAACTAAAACAATACTTTGACAAAGATTTTCTTGGTCCCAGGAACATAGACAGACAGACAGACAGACACACACACACCTGGAAACCTGAAAGAACTTAACGACTGCCTTTCCTGATTTATGCAGAACAGTTTTAAGCTGAGGCTGCCCATGGATTATCAAGTCTTGCTCTAAGTGAAAGTTTACAGTCTTCACATGACATTACTAAGTGTGTGTCTTGCCTGGGCACATATTTGTGACTTTCTAAAATCTCTCATGTATAATTGTTATGGCCCCAAATGGAGCCCCTCCAAATTGCAATAGCCAACGTAACTTCATTTTGTATAAAGCAGCCACTTTAAACTTCAACAGCTAGAAAAACAGCCAGCTTCAAGGCTAAGTGCCCAAAGTTAGTCACATCCCTTTAGCAGAGTGATTTCTTTGAAGTAGTTGACCTTGGTTCCCAGACCACTCTGGCAGCACTTAATCAGACAGAGCGTCCTTTACTGTCAAGGTCTCTATACCTCTGTTACTAACACAAGCTTGCTTTGGCTTCTGTAGTTTGCTATCTGCTAACTTGGGCATCCTGACCATATTCAGGACCACCTGGCATTACTCATGTGTGATGAAATTCCTATGGTATTTGTGGTTTTTGCCTTTAAAAGCTAATTCCACTCTCCCCTGGGGGCCGCGAGACCTAATCTGATTAGAGAACCACAAATGGCAATAGCTCTAATAAAGTTAAACAATTAACTTTGGAATTGAGTCTGGTGGTCTTTTTCCCCAGTGATTTCAAACTCCGTAACATAATCAGCTGCTTACGATTGGCCCATTTTCCAGAATCTTGCCTCAGTTTCTGCTCTGGCCCTCTGTGGTCTGTTGTGCATCTCCATTCATGGCACTGAGTACATGTGCTTTGCAACCCTGGCTGAATTCTCCCTGTCTAGATTCTGAATTATGTAAGTCAGAGCCTAGCGACTCAGCTCTTCAAACATCTTCCAGCTGGGACAGAGGAGACACACACATAATTGGCAATTGAGGTATTTGTGTTAGTCTTTCTAATTACCGTGAAAAAAATGCCTGATACAACAGTATAAAGGAGGGAAGGCTTATTTTGGCTATGGCTTTAGAAGAGTCCATCTGCTGTTGGTTGGCCCTGTGAGCTTGGGCAGAACATCATGGTGTGTGCTGGGTAGCTTTACTTGTCAACTTGACACACCTGGGTAGTGGGAGCCTCAACTGGTGAATTGCCTCCATTGGACTGGCCTGTGTAGCCATGTCTGTGAGGGATCTTTTTGATTACTGAGTGATGTGGGAGGGCCCAGCCCACTGTGGGTGGCGCCAGCCCTGGGCAGGTGGGCCTTGGTTATATAAAAAGAAGCAGATTAAGCAGGGGCCAGGGGACAAAGTCAGTACCCAGAATTCCCCATGGCTTGTGCTCCAGCTCCTGCCTCCAGGTTCCTGCCCTGCGTTCCTACCTTGGATTCCCTCAGTGATAAACTGTGACCTGGGAGATGTAAGCTAAATAAACCCTTTCCTCCCCAAGTTGGTATTGGTCAGAGTATTTTGTCACTGCAATGAAGAAACAAACTAGAACATGGTGGTTGGACCATGTGGAGGAGATTCTTTATCTCATGGCCCATGGCC
>NW_008333886.1:3236278-3242774 GCF_000622305.1 Nannospalax galili | reverse complement strand
AGAGAGAGAGAGAGAGAGAGAGAGAGAGAGAGAGAGAGAGAGAGAACCTTCAAAGCACATTTCTAGAACCTTCAAAGCACATTTCTAGAATCTTTCTTCTTTTAGCTATGTCATCTCATGAAGTTTTCACCACCTTTCCCAGAATAGCACCACCAGCTGAGAGTGACAAGTTCAACGAAAGAGCTGGTAAGAAACAGTCCCTATGCAAACAGAAACTATGTATTTCCAGGTGAGGGGAACTGGAAACTGGGCTGTTATTGCTTATGACCAAGAAGATCTCTGGGCCAAGGAGGGTTTCAGGTAAGTTAAACCCCACAGAACTCTACTACAATCTGGAGATAGTTACTTCTTGGTTTTGGGCTTGTTACAGTCATAAGTCCCAGGGCTCCTAGGAAACTCGGTTTAGAAGCATCTCGTCTTTTCGGTATTTCAGGGAGAGCTTGCTGTTCTGGAATGTCAGTTTGCTGATGGATTTTATAGGCTTCTTTGTGGTTATTTTTTTTTTTTTGAGACAGGGTCTCCCTGTAGCCCCAGTTGGCCCAGAATTCACTATATAGAACAGGCTGGCCTCCATCTCACAGAAATCTACCTGCCTCTGCCTCTAGAGAGCTGGGATCAAAGGAATGTGCTACCACTCAGCTCTACGGGCTTCTCAACTATTCAAACAATTATTTTTCCAAATTTTTACGCATCTGCTGTTTTATGTTTCAAAAGTTGCACTAGGAAATAAAAAAAAATCAAAGAATGTATTGTTTAATGCAAAAGTCTAGCATTTTCTTTACTGAGTCATAAGTGAGATATTAAATGCTAATGATTGAGGCTCAGTGTTAGCACTCACTTTAGAAGTTACTTGAAAAATATTTTCTGATGTTGGTAATATTTATATGGAAAATGATGATATCAGACTTGGTTTCCCTATAGCATTAGCAATATCTTTATCCCTCTAAATGATTAATATACACCTCACATGTCACCTATTTTCTCTAAGTGATAAAGTTATTGACTTTCAATTTAGAAGATTCTGTTTCCAAAATAGAACATAAAGTATTTTGCTTTCATGTTTAATTTTTTAATTATTGTAGGGTTTTTCTGTGCTTTTCTTTTTAAATAAATGACAGTTTTTCTTCTGAGAAACTATAATGTGTAGACATAGAAGCTGTCTTTCTGAAGGTAATTTTCAAAATTATGTTGATTTAATCAACCCAATTAATGTTGTAATTATAAAATATCCTCACAAATAGGCTTGTAAGGTTGGTTTTTGGCTTCCAATTACCTTTTCAATTAACCAAGAAGTGCTTCATGGATAGAAATTTGTCCATATAAGTCTGTGGGGAATAAAAGGGTCATTTTGAGAGAATGTCAAGCAGATACTTTTAAGGGATTATTTTAATAATGAAGCAAGGTTACATGCCAGAGAGAATGAGAAATGAACTACTCCTGAGTGTCAGCTGCCTAGAAGGATGTATCTGAATGTAGCTCTTCAAATGAATCAATAATTGCTTAATAGCATGATAATTGTTTTGCATGTATTCTGTAAATATTTTGGTTATATATAGTTCATGGGTCTGTTTTTATAAGCAAATAAAATTATAAGAAAACAATACATGCTTATTTTTAAAAATAGACTGAAAGAAAAGTACAATTAACAAAACACACGACATTCTCAAGTGTTAGCAATCGGAGCTGTCCCTGGTGGGGATCTCTTTTCTTCGTACGGTAGCAGAGGTTCATCCTGCTCTTACCTGCATGTTGGGGAAAAAAAAATCAAAAGATGTGTGTGCTCTTTCTCCTCAGCTGAGGTCTCAAGCTGAAGCATGAGAACTTGAACTCTCAGTGATGTCTATTCTTATTTGTTTTGGTGTTTGTTACTTTTCTTTTAAAAAAGATTTTAATTTTACTTTTAATTATGTGTGTGTGCATGCATCTGTGTGTGGGTATGTGCACATTAGTGCAGGTGCCCTAGGAGGCTGGAGGCATCAGATATCCCTGGAACTAGAGTCACGTGTGGTTGTTAGCTGGCACACATGGATGCTGGGAACTGAACTCTGGTCCTCTGCGGGAGCAGTGCTTGAACTCTTATGCATAGAGCCACTTTTCCATCTGGGGTATTTACTACTTTTCAAGGTTTGGGGCACATGTATTTCATCCCTTTTTGGATTAAAACTGATGAATTTATTTTAACTGATTTTATACTTACTACATTGTGAGGAAATATGTTTGAGAAGAAACTGGTTAGAGACTCACCTAGATGGGGCCACCTCGGGCTGCCATATTCTAGCTTTTTTTTTTTTTTGCCAGCATAAAAATTATTAGTGGTCGAGGCTGGGGAGACTGCTTGGTGGGTAATGTGCTTGCTATAAAAGCGTGGGACTGGAGCTCACATCCCTGGCAGCGTGAGGAATCCTGACCCACTGGACGGGAGGCTCTGTGGGCCACTGACAGGTAGTCTAGCCAGCTGGAGAGCTCCAAGTTCACTGAGAGACCCTGTCTCAAAAACTAAGATGGAGAGTAATAGAGGAAGACGCCCAACGTTGATGTCTACCTACACATGCACACACCCATAGAAGCACACAAACACACATACCTGCATAACACATAGACACACACACACTCACCACCAGCAGCAAAGAATGTGAGTGGTAGGAACAAACGCTAATCTTCATCTTTTATTCATGTATCAAGATTCTATGCATTCTCAATAATCAACTTTAAAAGTGATCTGTCCCAAACCCATGAAAGCAATGATTGTGTCTGAAGAAAATATTATCCTAGTTAAAACCATGTCAAAAGTATTTATATTCCCGAACGTATTTGAGGGAGTAGCACATACTTTGTCATTTGACTTATTTTTATTCTTGCTTGTTCTGTATTAACTCATATATTCAGATGTTCCAGATGGGAAAAAATGCCATACCATGTTTGTGTTTCAAAAAATATTTCCAGATCATAAAGATTTTCTCCCCAAATTGACTAAAACGTTAGACACGAGTGCTTTTCATTAGTGTGGTTGTCAGAGAACAGATTTTAATAGCATAATAATTGTAAATACCTCAAGATTATATTGTAAGATTCTTTGTGTTGTGTGGGAATTTCTTTTTCTAACTGCCTGTGATGCTTAATGTTGAGTAAGGTGTTTGAGGTTAAAAAGGAGTTGAAGTGTGTTTGATGTGGTAATACCGGCAATCTTCAAGGACATGGGCAAGAGTTTCAGGAGAAAAACCATAGGAGGAGGCCTAGAGGAATAATAGAAAAAAGCCCGAAGAGTGATTCTGGAAAACGGAGTCATAATTTTATTAAATAAGCTAATACAGAAAGAAATGAAAGTGAAATAGCCAAAACTCTGTCTAGACAAACATCCTCTAGATCAGAAAGCGAGAACTCTGGAACTGGGGATTTAAATAATTTTCTTTGACAGATCTGTTGGAAACAAGGAGAGAGAGAGGGTGGGAAGGAGGGAGGGGGAGAGAGAAGAAGAGAGATTATTATTTTCAAAGTGAATATTGTTAACTCCTAACCCACAGAGAAGTTCTCAAAGCCCAAATAAAATGTGTATGTGTTTCTGTATGTACATATGTATATGTGCATATGTTTGTGTGTGATATGGATCTTTGGGTTTAAGAGTTACTACCCGTGTGTGTGTGTGTGTGTGTGTGTGTGTGTGTGTGTGTGTATGTGTACAGTATGAGATTTGTGGGTTCAGTAGTTCCCAGCTGAAGCAACGCGGCATCTCTGAGGCATCTCTGGGACATCTCTGAGGCATCTCTGGGACATCTCTGAGGCATCTCTGAGGCATCTCTGAGACATCTCTGAGGCATCTCTGAGGCATCTCTGAATGCTTCATAGGCAGACAGTTTTGACAATGCAAAGCTTTGGAAAAGCAACAGGTTTGTGAGAGGAATTTGGACCCAAGTACAGGTGCTACTGCTAGGAGTTTGCTTTAATTCTCTATTATCTCTCAAGCATTTAATACTATTGTTTACACCCTTGTAGTCTTTTATTTTTGAATTATGGACACTAACAGAGAAGCTAGTCTAGAAAACCAGACCCTTTCACGTCTCCTGGAGAGAGCATCACTGGATTGTGTGATGTTGATGGGGTTTGTGCAGTGACCACTGGGAGTTAGACTTTGTCAAGTACCATCTGTGTACACATATGGGAAGAGATGCAAAATTCTCTTCTTCCTCAAGACACCATATGATGGCAGTTTTGGAAAGGACAGACAATTCTCAGGTGAAATGCTACTGAAGTGTCTTCTAGGTAAAACTATTTGTTTAACACAGATTTTTTTCCCCTTTAGATATATATACTAGATGTTTCTTTTTCTTTATTTTTGCCTACTTACATGTAGCAAGGTATCAAGTCAATGTTGTATCTACGTGTGTAGCCCTCAAACTCTCATCTCAGGATGACCCTGAACTCTTACTCCTCCTGCCTATACCTTCCAATGTGGGGATGTGCAGATATGTACCATCATGTCCAACCTCAGCAAATAGTTTAAATATATTTGTTAAGTAAATCAAATATAACTTTATTTAGGGTTGACTTAAGCCATTTATCACATAAGGAACCGACTACAAACCTAATTTTGGTTGGTTGAAATTAACATAGAATTATTTCTTCTGAAGGGCAGAATGGCATTCATACTTGCTATGATTGGAAAATGTATACATTTGTCTTCACATAAATATCCAGGTGTAGGTATGTGTAAGTTGGGTGATTAAAAGACCAGCACCCTAGAAACTGTTCCTATTATTTATAAAGTATATAATCAAATACTTACAGCAAGGATATGTGCATTCTTATATGTCCTCAAAATTTTAATTTAATTATTATAATAAAAATAATAATGAGTGAATTTGAATTCAGTGATGGTGCACTCTAGAATTCTAGCTCTGGATATAATCAATACTGGGTATCACTCTTTGACCAAATGCCCTCTCCATTTTGAGACTCTAAACTGTGACCTAACATCTGCCCACTAGATGGCAGGCAATATGTATTGATGAATTCTATATTTTTCCCTGTTCCAAATTACAGGAGGAACAATTTTCAAAAGATAAATCGAATAACTGACATCAGTTGAAGCACATGGAAAACTTTTCAAATAGGTTGAAATAATTTTTTTTCTTGGATTTAAAAAATTAGATGTAGCTTTTATTCTTAAACTACACTCTGCATTGACAACTGAGGAGACAAAGTATTTAGTATTTTTGACACCAAAATGACAGTGTTAAATGTGAGCAATGGTATAGCTCTTCAAATATAATATTAGTTTTAGTTTTAGAATTTATGTTCTAAATCAGCATGTGAAAAGACATATTAATAACAGTTTTTACAAGGCTGGATTTTTCAAAAACATATTTTTATTTTCTTTGAGAATTTCATTCAATGTATTTTGATCATATTAGCCCCCAACTCTTTCCCTTAACTCCTCCCTGATCCATCCCCACATCTCTACTCCTCTACCATCCTGTCCTTTGAAAAAATACTTAGAAACCCATGAATACCAATTTCTGCAGTCGGTATACTTCTGAGTGTGGGGTCATCCAAGAGAGTGGGCTCCACTTACCAGGAGTCACACCCCAAAGGAAAACTGACTCTCCATTCCCCTAAAGCCATCAGTTGTACATAGTTCTTCATTTATGGGTGGGTGGTGGTTTACACAGAAGCTCACAACTGGTCAAACTACAGGGACTAAGTGACTGTAGTCACTCAGGCACAAATGAGACATCTGCATCCCACTTCTCTGTGGGCTGAAGGACTATCAAGAAAGAGGGTATGGAAAGATGTAAGAGCCAGAGGAGTGGAGGACCTCAGCAAAACCAAGTCTTCTAAACAAGACAGGACTGCTGCAATCATGAACTCCCCATATCATGCTGAGGTCAGATGAAGGCATTGGATCCCCTGGAACTGGAGTTATGGATGGTTATTAGCTGCTATGTGTGTGCTGGGGTTCGAATCCATGTCTTCTGCAAGAACAGCCAGTATTCTTAACCACTGAGCCATGTCTCCAGCTCCCCAACGTAACTTTTTACACAAAGAATGCAATTTTAAATCTTTGAAAGGTACCTAGCACTTGTTGGGTCACTCTCCCAGCCTGGAGATAAATCACATTGTGTTTGGCAATGGGTAACTAGGAAATAAAAAAATCCCATGTCAATGAGCCAAACTGAGTTGATACAATGAATATGGATTTTGGAGTATTTTAATTTCTTTTTGCAGCACAGAGGATCACCTGAGTGAAGAAAGCACGCCCCGGGCTGTCTCAGACGTGTCTTTCACACCCCTGAAGATATACTATTTCACGCTACAGATTCATGTTCAGGTTGATAAAACTGTGAGGCTACAAGCTGAAAGAGCAGCGAAGACAGATGCTGCCACAACCCTTCTACTGGACTAAACGGAGAAATGACTTGTCAAGGTGTCGTCACAGCACACACAGGTGCAGCTAAATATCACATCCACGTTTCCCACGAATGAATTTGTTGCTAGTGCC
>NW_008333886.1:3185871-3236155 GCF_000622305.1 Nannospalax galili | reverse complement strand
AGAGAGAGAGAGAGAGACAGAGAGAGACAGAGAGAGAGAGACAGAGAGAGGCAGGACGAGATGCAAGACTGATGAATCACCTCTGCTGGCTGATTTTGAATTAAGCAATCGGTTTTGATTTATCATCCTGTGCTGCCATCCTGTGGATATTTGAGATATGAATAAAGGGCAGAAATTCAATGTTCTAAAAAATGACTTGAGCTCCTGGCTTCCATGGAGTAACAGCTCCAGGGGCTGAGGCGGACGTGCGCCTTTGGTCTCCAGAAAGAATGACTTTTGGTGGTGTTCCTTCTCCGTCTTCCACCCTGCAGAGATACGCCCAGTTTAACCGGGTCCCTGCATAATGCATGAAGGAGAAAAATACTGAAAGGATTGAAGAATTGTGAGAAATGGTTATCCCTTATTCTTAAATATTCCTGTAGGGAGAGGAGGAATGGTGTCCATTTGCAGCTTAATTTTCATTTGGTCAGGAGAACCCATTCCTTAGTGAGCAGTCTGTCTAAACTAGGTTTTGAAAAGTATCTATCATATCCCATGATAATGAGAACCCTTTGGCTGGTGGGCAGAGAGCTGGGCTACCTCAGGTCTTATCCTTTTCTTTTTTTTTTTTTTTTATCTTCATGAAACATGTTGCCATTATGCAAGTGTTCATAATCTACCCTGCATAATCTACCCTGTGAGGGAATGAAAGTGTCTCCTTGGCAATTTGATGTCGAAATACATTCACTTACACATGGCAGGTAATGAATTATCTTCCAAAAGGAGGACAGCTTCTGACCCCCTGCTTTTAATTTCAGACAAATTCCCTGCTCTTTCATAGTTTCGTTTAATGAAAAAATGGTTCAACATTTTATGAATTAATTTAAATAATATTTACCATTGTAGTGTCAAGCCAAGTAAAACCATTAATCAGTGTGTCCTTTTCAAGAATTTTTTTGTTAACATTTCTACACATCAATAGATCTGATGAGGTATAGTACTTAGATTGAAGTCACAGAGAAAATTTAAAACTCTACACTATCATGTTTAATTACTCATTCAGATAGTCTTTAATATTGTATTTTAGGAAACATTAAATATACTTTTCTTATTAAATATTTACTGTTGCACTTTAATGTTAAAATATTAACAAGCTATGGCTTTCTCTAGCTAAAAGGAATACCACAATGTTAGCTTGCTACAGTTTCCTCTACCTCCCTCATGCCTTCTAGTTACCTCCTGAAGGAGGACATTATTTCCCAGTTATTACTGTTTAAAACTATAGGTGGATGGGGCTGGAATCCCACTCAGTAGTTAAGAACACTGGCTGCTCTTACAGAGGACCTGGATTTGGTTCCCAGCACTCACATGGTGGCTAACAATCATCTGTTTAACTCCAATACTCCAGTTCCAGGGGATCCATTGCCCTCTTCTGGCCTCTGCAGGCATTGCATGGCACAAGTGCACTTACATACATGCAGGCAAAACACTCATACACATAAAACTAAACTCTAGTTGGAAAGAATACTTCCCCACCAAACCTGTCTCCTGTCTTTGCAAACCAGGTTGAATTTAGCAAACATTTTGTTAGATGCAGTCCCCTTATCAATTAAGTTCCTAGTTGCAATCATCATTTCATATTACATGTAATTTCCTTCTGTAGGTGGAAAAGCTGTATGTATAACAAATCAATATAAAATGAAAGAGGTAAACAACAGCTTGCTAAATAAATAATGACACAATTCTCCATCAAAGCCTCCATAATTACTTGGTGGAACAGGCTGACCTTAATAAAACAATTAATTTTTCTAAATGAATTATGCAAACCAATATTTCCCTTCGTTAATGTTTTGTTGAAATCATTAGGTTTTATTAATGAATAACAAAGAATAAATTGGGTCTTTCTTCTCACTGATATATATTAATGTGCTGAACTTGAACTAAATGTGCTTCCAGTATATAATCAAATTTGAATCAATCAAGTCAATTTGCTAGTCAAATATCTGTTTGGAGCCCAGCTGCTCCATGTGGATGGCTGTCCATAAAGAACAAGCTCAGAGTGACCCAGAGATGCTGCAGTGTGCCAAGCACTGCATCAATTCTTCATTACCGCCTCTCTGCTTTTCTAAGGAGGCTACTAGTGCCTCATGCAGAAATCTATTATCTGATTCTAATTAGGAAGAATTTAGATGAAAGCTTAACATTCATCAATGCAAAATTAATGGCCATTAGCTGAGTTGCCTGTTCCTTCTCCAAACAGGTAAGGGCTGAAAAAGCCATGACAACCTTAGTCCTGTAAGAGCACAAACACGGGTAATTACTACCCAGTTTCACAAGATGTGTGGTCATACTTATTCATAGTGCCTGAGGAAGAGAGCAGAACTCATCTTGTTCATATATTGATAAGAATGTGAAGAACAACAAAAGTCACTGGGTTCATTGACATATTTGATATCAGTGGCAAGGACATGATTTTTCTCTTTTAATAGCTAAGTAGCCTCCAATTGTTTATATTTATATTTTTCCAAACACCATCCATTGATGGACTTTTTATTTGATTGGACACAGTGCTGCAGAAATATGGGTGTACAGGTCTAGTCATTTCACTGATGTACTTAATTTTTGCCATCTGTCTGTCTGTCTGTGTGTCATCTATGGGATTGGTGGATCATGCAATAGTCTTCTTGTACACTCTCCATATAGTTTTCTACTACCCCTGAGCTAAGTTACATCCCTAGTAACCTAGTATGAGAGTTTGCTCCTTCTATCGCCTTGCAGAATTTGTTATTTTTTGTCTTCTTGATATCAGTTCTTCTGAGGGCGAGATACCCTTATGATTTTACAGTTCCATGATAAGGATTGTGAGCACTTTTTAAATACTTGTTCTGTATTCATAGATCTTCTATTTTACTTTCCTTCTTCATGTGTGTATATGTGTTATAGACTCATGCATATTCATGTTTCCGTGTGCAGATGCACATGTATTTGTGTGTATGTGTGTGCAGGTGGAGGACCAAGGTTAACAGCTGGGAATCATCATCTATTGCTCTTCCACGTTATTCAATGAGGCAGGGTCTCTCGGTCAAACCCAGAGCTTGCCAATATGACCAATTTCACTAAGCGATTATTTCTGGGAATCTTCTGTCTCTGCCTTCAGAGGTCAGAATTACAGATGGGCCTCCATGTTCACCTGGCATTTTTGTGGGTTCTGGGGATCTGAACTCTAGTCCTCACACTTGTGCAGCAAACACTTAGCCACTTAGCCATCTCTCTAGTCCTTTGTTTATCTTCACTTCAGAAATGTCTACTCAAATTATTTGTGTAGCTTTTCATCCAAACACATGATTTTTGTTATTGTATCAGTTGAATTCTTTTCATGTTTGGATATTAAGCCAGCAGTTGGCAAAAGTGCTCTAGCATTCTGTAGGATGTTTCTTGACCCTGTTGATTTCTTTTGCTGTCTAGAAGTTTCCTTATTTTTAAAGAATCATTGCATCTATTTTTCTCTTTTCTTTCTTACTTTCTTTTCTTTTCTTTCTTTTTTTTGTTTTGTTTTTCTTTTTTTGAGACATGCCTCAGGTGACCTGGAACTCGCTATATAGTCCAGGCTGGCCTCAGTCTCATGGCAATCTCACTGCCTCTGCCTACTGAGTGCTAAGATTAAAGGCATGTGCCACTATGCCTGACTTAAACATGTACTTTTTCTTTGTGTGTGTGTGTGTGTGTGTGTGTGTGTGTGTGTGTGTGTGCACGTGCACGCACATGGTACTCATGTGGAAGTCAAAGGACAACATACAGGAATTGGTTCTCTCATCCTGCAATGCGGGTCCTCAGGATCGAGCCAGGGTTATCAGGCTTGGCAGCAAGTACCTTTACCCACTGAGCCATCTTGCTGACCCATGTGCTGGTTTCTCACTTTTTTTCAATCCACTTGACTAGTTTTGCAGTCACTACTCATGAACATTTGAGGTCATACCCACAGTCCTTGCCTGTCCCAGTGTCTGCAGCTGTTGTGCATCAACAGAGGCTCTGTCTCAGCCTCCTCAGGGGTGACTGCAGCGTCACATTTCTCAGCTGTCTTTGCTCTTCAGGAGGAAACTGCAACCTTTCTCACAGCACAGCTTTCTAGTTATCAGGTCTGTACACCAGTGATGCATCATTGATTTATAATGATGGTGCAACACATGTACAATGATGGCGTATCAAAGGCGACACTGTACTCCTGAAAGAACTGGGTGCTTAGAGGTTCATTCAGGAAATCCTGAGCAGTTCGAGTTTGATTGTGCTTGTATTATGACATTTAAAATGACAAACGATCTGAATAGAAAAGCTTTATAAATTAACCAGATGTGTCCAACATCTAAATTTGCAACATCAGAAGGCAGGATTTTTACATGCAGATAATTAGATTTTTGTCTGACTTTAAGAGTGGAGGGTTGCACTACCAATGGTAAATTCCACGTGTGAAATTAGTCATCATTCTCTTGGTTGTAAACAGAGAGAAGAATGTTGTGGTTAAGAGTGGGTCCTTGTGAATTAGGCAGTTCCTCACTTGAATCCTGTTTCTATCTTTTAGGCACTTTTGAACAAAGTGTAAACCCCCAATGTTCAAGTTTGAACGGCACATAACAAAGATTTCAATTGTGTCCCTTGTCTATAGCTGATATGGACTTAAATGAGATAATATAGGCATTGCTATATTGAGTGTTTAATTGAGTAGTTAATAAAAGTTGGACATCATGATTGCATGCAAGTTTTCTATCTCCTATATATTAATGCCTTTAATGACAGAGACTAGTTTACTGCTGTTGATAGTCCCTAATATACAGAAAATGCTTGGTAAATATCTAGTAATGTGTTGCAATGTGCTCTTACATTACATCACTCCTCCTTTTAGTACAGATTAGATTTTCAATCTTCCAGGGTACCTCCCTTAGAATATTCATCAGCTGATGTGGGATGTCTCTTTGAACAAGGAAATAACAGCAGATATATTACTAGGAGAAGGTTAGTTGAGAGAACTACAGATTTCTTATTAGCAAAATTTAAAACAATATCAAAATCATTTACTTTGAACTATTGGTAACCAATTACTGCTGAGAAGGGGAGAGTCAGTCTCATTTAAGGGTGAGACTCTTAGTAGGTTGACCAGGCTCCAGTGGATGAACCCATACTGAAGGGCATTTGTGGACACAAACCTGACTCTACACACATACATTAGAGTAAGAGAATTTTGTGTATGATTTGTAAATGAGGACGAAGAAGATATGGGAGGGGATGTAAATATGATAAAATATATTGTATTAAATTTGAAAATATATTTTAAGTGTTTGAATACTTTCCTCTTGTTAGTCTTTTGCTATCACCACTATTTTCCATGAGGGTGAGGAGGAAAATGTTCTCCTCCGCATAGCCCTGATTGAGAAGCATCCCTTTATAGCACCAGGGCTTGGTTTCTTCTGCATGACTTGAGGAAAACCAAAGCAGGTGTGTTAACAAGGCTTATGGGAATGGGCTAGAAGGCTAGGGTGGAGATGATCCTAAGACATGGCTTCATGTAAAGGTTGAATAAAACAGATTGACAACAGGAACAATATGATTGTTAATTTTAAGCACATTTCAGTGGTCTTCAAGGTGCCTATACTCTGTTTGAAGGTGGTTCCTGGCACATCTGTAGAGGATTTCTGAATGAGGCTGGCATTTATATCCTACACTAAAGCAGATGATGCTCTCTAATCATGAGAGACCCTCATCCCATTTTTTTAAAGGCCCAAATAGAACTAAAAGGCTTGCCTTTCTCCAGGAAGAGGGCTTCTTCCTGCCCAGCAGCAGCTTTCAGATTGGGATGTCAGTGACCTACGTTCAGACTCAATCCCAGATGTGAGCTCCTGCTGGGACTTGGCCAGGTGATCCTTGCACTGAATGAAACCACAGTGTCCTGCATTTCTAACTTGCCAACTCAGCTTTAGACCGGCACACTTTCTGACCTCCATTATCATGTGAACCAACTCCTTACAATAAATTACACATATTCAAGGCTCTCCAGAGACACAGAAGCAGTAAGCAATACTATATGCATACAGGTGGCTTTCCATATCTGGACCAAGATGAAAAATATTTATGAGGGTCCTGGAGAGATGACTCATGGGTTAAGAGCACCAGCTGCTCCTGCAGCAGACCCAGGTTCAACTCCAGTTCTAGTTCTAGGGTAATGTGAGGTCCTCTTCTGATCCCCACGGGCATTGCACTACACAGGTGTGCTTATATACATTCAGGCAGTATACTCACGTAAGTAAAATAAAAATAAATAAATAAAATGTATGAAAAAGAGGGGACTGGAGAGATGGCTCAGCAGTTAAGAACATTGGCTGTTCTTGCAGAAGACTCAGGTTCGAATCCCAGCACCCACATGGAAGCTAAAAACTGTCCGTAACTCCTATTCCAGGGGATCCGACCACCTCTTCTGTCTTCTGCAGGCATTGCATGACACAGGTGCACATACCTACATGTAGCCAATACACACATACACATAAAATAAAAAATAATAAAAAAAATATTAAAAAAGAAAAATATTCATGAAAACTTTGTATCTGTACTAAGCAGTGTATGCTTCTATGATTGTCAGTATTCCCTAAACAGTGCACTAGTAGGCACACTGCATGGGCTGTTACAAGTTATCTAATATGCTCAAAAGTACATAGAATTATGTGTGCAGGAGATATGCAAATATTATGTCCTTCTATAAAAGCATAGATTTTTAAACATTTAAAAAATTTATATTATTTTTCTTATTTTTTTTAATTTTTCCATTAAAAAAAAATTTGTGTGTATGCATGCATTGCCTGAATGTAGGTAAGTGCACCCATGTCATGCAATGCCTGCAGAGGACAGAAGAGGCCACCAGATCCCCTGGAACTGGAGTTATGGACAGTTGTTAGCTGCCATGTGTGTGCTGGGATTCGAACCCAGCTCTTCTGCAAGAACAACCAGTTTTCTTAACCTCAGCATCTCTTACTGATGCTCTCCGCACAATTTAATGCTCTCTCTCTCTCTCTCTCTCTCTCTCTCTCTCTCTCTCTGTGTATGTGTTTATTAAGGTTTATAGAGCCCAACTATCCAATTTGTGTTCCCAAATGTCCCTCAGTGAGAATCTGTCCACTGGAACTTGTAACCTACTAAGAGTCCCATTCTTGAAAGAGACTATCCTTATCCTAGTAGCAATCAATTGCCAAAAGTCTATATTGTGATTTTGTATGGTTAGAGGATGCATGGGACATGTGCCTGCTGCCACCACTGAGTTTGTATGACTAACTAATCAGCCATCTGGAAAACTCTATTTCCTTGTGACCATCCACTACCTCTGGTTCTTACAAATTTTCCACCCCCTCTTCCACATGATCCCTGAGCCTTGGGAGGTAGAAATTTGATAGGAGTCCTTTTCAGGGATAAGCACTTTGCAATCTCTTGTTCTCTGCACATTGGCCAGTTGTGGGTTTCTATGTTAATCACCATCTGCTGCATAAGGAAGCTTCTCTGGTGAGAGTTGAAAAATGCATTAATCTATGGGTATAACAATAAGTCATTAGGAGTCAATTTAATACTATATTTAGTAGAACATTAGTATTAGCTCTCCCCTATGCCCTGTGACCTGTGTAGCTTCAGGTTCTTAAGCCTGATAGCAATGCTAGGTATGGACTCATCATATGACGTGAACCTTAAGTCCAAGTAGAGAGTAGTTGGTTACTCCCATAATCACTGGTGGGCATATCTTGCCACGACAGTTGTAGTTCACAGGATTCACAGTTGGGTAGGGTTGATGATTATCTTTTTCTTTCTGGTAGCATGCATATCAATTTACAGAACTATGAAAATTAGCCAATAGAGATTACGCTCTGAAGTCAGCACCAGTTTAATTTCTCCTTGTTCGATCTACAGGTCATCTATGTAGTGTCTTCAGAAATAGGGTCTTACTGTCAAGTTTGGTGGATAGCTAAGAGCAGAGGCAATGGGGAGTAGTTTGAGGGTGAGGGTTTATGGGACCCCTGGTCAACAGTTTCCAGAGAGGGAGTCCATTCCTGGCACTGGGGTTTGCTTTTGTTAGCCTATGGTATCTAGTAGAGGCAATATCCCCTGTTTTAAAGTAACTAAATCTCCTTTTAATATATATATGTGTGTATATGTTTAAAATGTAATATATGTTATAGATATATATCTATAATATCTTTATCAGCTATCTATCAACTATCAATCATCTATCTATATCTATCATCTATCTATCTATCTATCTATCTATCTATCTATCTATCTATCTATCTATCATCTTCTATCATCTGTCTATCATCTATCTATATCAATCTATCATCTATCCATCTCTATCATCTATCTATCTATCTATCTATCTATCTATCTATCTATCTATCTATCTATCATCTATCATCTATCTAAAGAAACGTCTATAGTGGTAGGTTTCTAAATGGCCTTTTGAAAAAGCATTTAGATTACGCTTCTGCATACTCCCTCCTCTGCCCAGCTTCCCATTCACCCAATTTAACCATTCCTACTTTATTATTTTCCTTTCCCCATTTATGTCACTGCATTCTACCACCCTTCCTAGGAATCCCCCCCAATGCATTTATGACTTTTCTGACTTCTCTCGATTTTCAAATTGAAGTATGTGTAAATAGGATTTCAAAAGTAGCATTTACGAAAGTGGGAGAAATGATGTTTGCCTTGTCTTCCTGGGCCTGAGTCATGTCACTCAGGATGATTGCTCCCAGTTCCATCCATTTATTTGAGAATTTAATGGTTTCATTTTTTATTTTATTATTATTATTATTTGTCTTTTTGAAGCAGGGTCTCCCTGTAGCCCCAGCTATCCTGGAACTCATTATGTAGACCAGGCTGGCCTTGAACTCACAGAGATCTGCCTGCCTCTGCCTCCCAACTGCTGGGACTACGCCCGGCTTAGTTTCATATTTTTAAAACTTTATTTGTATTTTATGTGCATGAGTGTTATTTCTGAATGTATATAAGTGCACCTGTGCCATGCAATGACCATGGAAACCAGAAGAGAGCTTGAGATCCCCTGCAAATGGAGTAACAGCTGCTGTGTGGGTGCTGGGATTCGAACCAGGGCCCTCTGCAAGAACAACCGCTGAGCCATCTTGCTAAGCCCATAATTTAATTTTTAAGAGCTGAGTAATCTTCCATTGTATATGTCTACCATCGCTTCATTACCCATTCATAAATTGGTGGACATGTGGATTGTTTCCAGTTTCTGGCTATTATGAAAAAGGTAGCAACAAATATGGATGAATAGGTATTTCTGTAGTTGGGTATAGAGTCTTTTGGGTATATATCCAAGAGTGGTATGTCTGGATCACACTGTAGATCATTCAGTTTTGAGCTTTTTAAGGATTATCAACACTGATTTTCATGGTGGCTGCACCAGTTTGCACTCCTACCAGCAGTGGATAAGAGTTCTCCTTTCTTTACATCCTCCTTATTGTTTTATGGACCTTAGACATGCTGAGTGGGATAAGATGAAATCTCAAAGTAGTTTTAATCTTGCATCCCCTGATGACTGAAGATTTTGAACATTATTTTATGTATTTCTCAGCTATTTACATTTCATCTGTAAAGAACTCCCTGTGCAGCTCATTGCCTCATTTAAAATTTTGTTGTTGGATATTTTGATGTTTAGTTCTTTGAGTTCTTTATATATTCTACATCTTAAACCTCTTTAAGAGCTGGTAAAATTTGTTTCCCATTCTGTACATTGCCTCTTCACTTGAATGATGTACAGAAGGTTTTTAGATTCATGAGATCCAGTTTGCCAATTATTGGGCCTAATGTTTGTGCTGTAAGAGTCTTGTCCAGAAAGATATTCCCTGGGCTTATAAGTACTAAAGTATTCCCTACTATCTCCTCTATTTGATGCAGGGTATCAGGTCTTATGTTGAGGTCCTTGGTCTATTTGGAGTTGAGCTTGGTGCATGGTGAGAGATAGAGTTTCATTTTTTTGCACGCAGCTGTCTAGTTTGATCAGCACCACCATTTGTTGCTGTCTTTTCTACTGTGTGTATTTGTGACTTATTTGTCAAAAATCAGGTGGCTGTAAAGGGTAGACTTAAATCTTGACCCCCCAATTATTTCCCACTTACCAATGAATCAGTTTTTATGGAAATGCCATGCTGCTTTTATTACTATAGCTCTGCAGTAAAATTTGAGATCAGGGATGGTAATGCCTCCAGCAATTCTTGTATTGTTCCAGATTATTTTGGCTATCCTGTTTTTGTGTTTCCATATGAAATATGAAATTATTTTTTCAATTTATGTGAAGAATTGTGTTGGTATTTTAATAGGTATAGCACTGTATTTTTAGATTGCTTTTGCTAGGTTGGCCATTTTCACAATACTGACCCATGAGCATGGGAGTTCTTTCTATCTTCTGGTATTTTCTTCAATTTCTTTTTAAAGTATAATTCCTTCACTTCATTAGATTTATCCCAAAATATTTTATGGATTTTGAAGATATTGTGAATGGGATTGCTTCTAGGATTTCTTTCTTGGTGTGTTTGTTTTGGTATATAGGAAACCTACTGATTTGGGGGTATTAATTTATATCCTGCTACTTTGCTGAATGTATTTACTAGTTAGTTCTAAGAGATTTATGATAATTTTAGGGTCTTTTATGTATAGACTCATATCTTCAAACGAGGACACTTTGACTTCTTCCTCTCCAATTTATATCCCTTTTATCTCCTTCATTTGTCTTATTGTTCTAGCTAAGACTTCAAGTACTATATGGAACAGGATTGGGGAGACTGGACATCCTTGTCTTGTTCTTGATTTTAATGGGAATATGTTCAGTTTTTCTCCATTTAGTATGATGGCGGCTGTGGGCCTGTGGCATACTGTCTTTATTATATTTAAGCATGTACCCTGTATCCCTAGGTTCTCTATGAATTTTATCTTGAATGAATGTTGGATTTTGTCAAAGGCCTTTTCTATTTCTAATGAGATTATCATGTGGTTTCTGTCCTTGAATCTGTTTACATGGTGGATTATATTTATTGGTTTATATATATTGAGCCATCCTTGCATATCTGGTATGAAGTCAACTTGATTATGATGGATAATCTTTTTGATGTGTTCTTGAATTCTATTTGTGATCATTTTATTGAGACTTTTTGTGGTATTTTAATCAGATAGGTTGGTCTTTAATTTTAATTTTTGTTGGGTCTTTGTCCGGTTTTGGCATCGTAGTAATAATAACTTCATAGAATGAATTTGGAAGTGTTCCTTCACTTTCTATTTTACAGAAAAAATTGAGGCGTATTGGTATTAATTCTTTTTTTGACATTTTGTAGAATTCTGCACTGTATTTGTCTGGTTCTGGGCTCTTTTTATTTGGGAGATTTTAAACTACTGTATCTCTCTCATTGGTTTTTATGGGCCTTTCAAAATTACTTATGTCATTTTGCTTTAATTTTGTTAGGCCGTATATATCTAGAAATTTATCCATTTGTTGTAGATTTTAGATGAATAAAAATTTTTAGCATATGTTCTTATGCCTTTCTGACTTTCCTCTGGGCTTGTTGTAATGTTTCCCTTTTCATGTCTGACTTCACTAATTTGGGTCCCCTCTCTCTTTTTGTTGACTAATTTAGCAAAGGTTTGTCAATCTTGTTAATCTTTTCACTAAGAATCAACTCTTCATTTCACTGATTGAATTGTTTCCTTCATTTATATTTCTTTAATTTTCATCCTTGATTTTATTTATGTCTTCCTGTCTACTCTTTTTAGGTGTTCATGGTGGTTTGAATAAGAATGCCCCCCATAGGCTCCATGTATTGAACACTTTGTCCCTAGTTGGTCTTGTTTTGGTCTGGCATTTCTTCAGTATTGTCCTATTCCTCCCTTTTGGAATGGAAATGTGTATTTGGTTCTATTGTATGTTAGAAGTATGTAATTTGTCTTGATTTTACAGGAGCTTACAGTTAAGAAATTTCCTTGAGTCTCAGAAGAGACTCCACACTTTCCTCTCAGCTCATGAAGCTTTCTCCAAAATTGACCACATATTAGAACCCAAAGCAAATCTTCCCAAATTCATGAAAATTCACTAAAGTATCTTTGGACTCTGGACTTGAGACTTGTAAAGACTGTGGAAACTTTTAAAGGTAGACTAAATCCATTTTATGTTTTATGTGGTCATGGGCCTATGAGGGTCAGGGAGTGGGATGTAGTAGTTTGAATGAGAATGTCCCCCATAGGCTCCAGGTATTTGGACATTTGTTTTTATTTTTTTGTGTATATGAGTGTATTGCCTGCATGTATGTAAGTGTACCCAGGTCATGCAATGCCCATGTAGGTGAGAAGAGGGCATTGGATTCCTTGGAACATGAGTTACAGAGGGTACTGGGACTCAAGCTCACTCATGTCCTCTGCAAGAGCAGTCAGTGCTCTTAACTGCTGAGCCATCTCTCCAGCCCTGTATATGGACATTTTTAAACACACACACACACACACACACACACACACACATTTCATACACTTCCCACTCAAATCTAGACCCTCTCCACCAATCCATGCCTCTCCCATCCCCTAACTGAACCCTGTGCACTCTGCCATACATGCTGAGTCCTATTCATTCAGGTGTTTGTACCCAATTGTCCTTCAGTGTAAATGCATCCACTGGAGTCTAGACAGCACATCCAGTGGTCCTATGCAAATCATAGTCTCCCTCATCCAGCAGCAATAAGTCTCAAATAGTTCTCAATCTAATGCTGGCCTGCTAAGTATTTCTCACCCCCCCTTTGGGCTCTTGTTTAATTGAGCTGACATGGGTCCCATGTTCAGTGCCACCACTGCCACAGGAAGATGAGCAAGCCTCCAGTGGCCTGGAGGCCTCAACCAGCCCTGGCTTTTACAATCTTTCCACCTCCTCTTCCGCATGGTCCCTGAGCCACGGGTGGGTGAGGTTCCATATAGGAGTCCCATCCTACATCCTACAGTCCCTTATTCTCCAAACCTTGGCCAGTTGTTGCCTTCTGTGTGCATCACACTCTGATGTACATGGAAGCCTCACTGGTGAGAGTTGAGGGGTTCATTAGCCCTCTTTCTACCCTTTATTCCACTATGTTCCATGAGCCTTAATTGCAGAGATGTGACTGCAGCTGTCTCACCTAGTACTGGGCATCTCCCAGGTGTATGTTCTCTGTGCCTGACCAGATGTGCAACTCTGCAGTAGCCTCCATCTGTTGCAAAAAGCTTCTTTGATGAGTGCTGTGTGGCATGTTTGTCACTCTAAGGGAGGTCTCTTCTGTCTGGCACTGTGTTCCCTGCCAAGCAGCTCCCAGGTCTACATATGCATTAACGTCCACACACTCTATGTGCATTTCTCATAGGGTTTCTAGGGCATCACTTTTCCCTCTAGGTTTCCTAACTCCCTGAGAGTCACTCATCTCCACTCTTATTCTCCCATCAGGTTTCCCTCCTCCCTCCCTCCCTAGCCACAGTGCCCCCATTATTCCCACCCTCCCCCCAATATCTCCAGACTCCTGTCATCTTTCCTCTCCTGACTTCCCTCTCTCCCCCACACTATGGTCCCTCGCATGTCCCTCCCTCCTCCCCTCCCTGCCGATCACTCCCACTTTCCCACCTCCCTCAGGTAGCATCTCCTCCCTACTATCCCCCTTTCAGGTTTTTTCTTGTCCTTTACCTCCATGTGTCCTTTCCCTTTACCTGACTCCCGGTATTACACCAGAATTTATGTACTCACAGATACAGTCCACAAATGAGGGAGAACATATTTCACTTGCTTTTCTGTGTTTATATTACTTCACTTAGTATAACACTCTCTAGCTCCATCCGTTTACCTGAAAATTTCATAATTTCATCTTTTCTTAATGCTGAGTAGAGCTCCATTGAGTAGATGTACCACATTTTCGTTAACCTTTCATCAGTTGAGGGACATTTGTGTTGTTTCTGTTTTTTAGCTACTGTGAGGAGAGCAGCAACAAACATGGATGCACTGGTATCTCTACAGTATGATGAGTCCTTTGGACTTACGCCAAGGAGTGATATCACTGGATCATATGTTAGGTTCGTTTTTAGTTTTTTGAGGTTTCTCCACACTGCTTTCCATAGTCGATGCACGAGTTTGCATTCCCACCAGCAGTGAATGAGCGTTCCTCTTTCTCCACATCCTCTCTAGCATTTGGAATCTTTTATTCCCTTGATCTTTGCCAATCTGACCTGGGTAAGATAGAATCTTAAAGTGGATTTTGTTTATCTGTATTTCTGTAATTACTAAGGATATTGAATACTTTTTAAGGTGATTCTTAGCCATTTTTATTTCTTCATTTGAGAACTCTCTGTTTAGGTCTATCACCCATCTTTTTATTGGGTAATTTATTTTCTTATTTCTTTCTTTTTTGAATTCTTTGTATATTCTGGATATTAATCCTCTGTTGGATGTGTAGCTGGTGAAGATTTTCTCCCACTCAGTGAGTTTCCTCTTCCCTTTCTTGGTTGTTTCTTTTTCTGTACAGAAACTTTGTAATTTAATGAGGTCCCACTTATTGATTGTTGTTGACCTTAGTGCCTGAGTAGCTGGTATCTGATTTAAGAAGTCCTTTCCTATGCTTATATCTTGGAGGGTGCTGCCTATATTTTCTTCTAGCAGTTTCCTAGTTCCAGGTTTTATATTGAGGTCTTTGATCCATTTGGAGTTGACTTTTGTGCAAGGTGAAAGATAAAGGTCAAGTTTCATTTTTCTGCAAGTGGAGATCCAGTTTTGCCAACACCATTTGTTGAAGATGCTGTCTTTCCTTCTTTGTGTGTTCTTAGCACCTTTGTTGAATATCAGGTGGCTGAAATTGTGTTTGCATCTTCTATTGTGTTTCATTGATCTATATGTCTATTTTTGTGCCAGTACCATGCTTTTTTATGACTATAGTTCTATAATATAATCTAAGATCTGGTATGGTGATCCCCCAGCATTGTTCTTTTTGCCCAAGATTGTTTTGGCTACCTGGGGTCTTTTGTGATTCCATATGAATTTTAGGATGATTTTGTCAAGCCGTGAAGAATGTCATAGGTATTTTTATTGGGATTACATTGAATCTATAAATTGCTTTTGGTAAGATGGTCATTTTCACAGTACTGATTCTACCAATCCATGATCCTGGTAGGTCTTTCCATCTCCTAGCTTCTTCCTCTCTCTGACTTCATAGAAGGACTTTGGGAGTACTCCCTCTGTTTCCATCTTTGTGAATAATTTAAGCAGTAGTGGTTGTAGATTTTCTTTGAATGTCTGGTAGAATTCTCCTGTGAATCCATCTGGGCCTTGGCTTTTTTCAGTCGGGAAGTTTTGTATTACTGTTTCAATTTCTTTATTTGTTATGGGTCTCTTTAGGCTGTTGATGTCTTGGTTTAACTTTGGTGGTGACCATGATTTTAGAAATTCATCTTTTTTTTTTTTTTTAGATTTTCAAATTTAATGGAGTATGGATTTTTAATTATTCCCTTACAATGTTCTGGATTTTTTGGTGTCTGTTGTGATGTTTCCTGTTTTGTCTCTGATTTTGTTCATTTGGATTTACTTTTTCTTTCTTTTGTTTAACTGGGCTAAGAGTCTATCTTGTTTAACTTTTCAAAGAACCAGCTCTTAGATTCATTGAGTTTTTTGTATTGTTTTCTTTGTTTCTATTTCATTAATTTCTGCTCTGAGTTTTGTTATTTCTTCTCACCTACTAGATTTGGGGTTGGTTTGTTCTTGCCTTTCTAGAGTCACAAGTTGTACTGTCAAATCATTTACATGTGCCCTTTCTGAGTTTTTATTTGTAGGTACTAAGAGCTATAAACTTCCTTCTTAGGACTGCTTTTAGGGTGTCCCAGAGGTTTTGTTGTATTGTGTTCTGATTTTTCATTTGTTCCAGAAATATTTTATTTCTTTCTTAATTTCTTCTTTGACTCATTCATGATTCAGGAGTGCATTGTTTAATGTCCATGAGTTCATGTATCTACTAGAGCTTCTTTTGCTGTTGATTATAAGCTTTGTTGCTTTTGTGGTCTGATAGAAGACATGGAATTCTTTCAGATTTTTTACTTGTTGACATTTGTTTTGAGCCCCAGAATGTGGTCAGTTTTAGAATAACTTGCATGAGCTGCTGAGTAGAAAGTGTATCCTTTGGTGGTTGGGTGGAATAGTCTGTATATATTTGTTCAGTTCATTCATGTAGGATGTCATTTAATTCAGACGTCCCTGTTTATTCTTTGTCCCATTGACCTGTCTTTTGAAGAAAGTGGGGTATTAAAGTTGACACTATCATTGAGTTGGTGCCAATCTCTGTTTTACAGTCCTGGAGTACTGATTTTATGAAATTGGGTGCTTCAGAGTTTGACTCAAAAAATGTTCATGATTGTAATATCTTCTTGGTCAATTGTTCCTTTGATTAGAATGAAGTAAGCCTCCTTATCTCTTCTGATGGGTTTTAATTTGAAGTCTATTTTGTCAGATATTAAAATTGTGACACCTGCTTGCTTCTTCAGGCCATTTGCTTGGAATATTTTTTCCATCCTTTCACCCTCAGAGCGTGTCTATCCTTGAAGGTGAAATGAGTTTCTTGAAAATAATGAAAATACTGGGTTTCTTTCTTGATCCATTGCACCAGCCTGTGTCTTTTGGCAATGGAATTGAGGCCATTGATACTTAGTGTTATTACTGAAAGGTGAGTATTGGATACTGTCACTTTAAATTCTTTGTTTTGTGGCCCTATTTTGAGTTTCTGTTGTTGCACCTTTCTTTATTTTCTTTCTGCAGCTTCCTGGACACGCTCATTCCTTTCTTTGGTCCATTGTGTTACTTCAGGTATTCTATGTAGTGCTGATTTTGGAAGCATGAATTCTTTCAGCCTGTTTGTGTCATGGAAAATTTTCTGTTCCCCTTTGACCTTGATAGATCGTTTTGCTGGATAAAGTATTCGGGGTTGGCATCCATGATTGTTTAGAGCTGGGACTACTTTGTTCCAGGCTCTTCTGGCTTTAATATTTTGCATTGAAAAGTCAGCTATAATTCTGATGGGTTTTCCTTTATATGTAACTTGTTGTTTTTATCTATCAGCTTTCAGTACCCTCTCTTTGTTCTGTACATTTAATGTTTTTACGATGATATGTCATGGGGACTTTCTGTTCTGAGCCTGTCTTAATGGTGTTCTCTGCTTCTTGAATCTCTATAGGTATATGTTTCCTTAATTTATGGAAGTTTTCTTCTATAATGCTATTGAAGATCTGTTCGATGCCATTAGTTTGAGTTTCTTCTCATTCCTGTATGCCTATAATACATAGATTTGGTTGTTTCATGTTGTTCCACATTTCCTGAGTATTCCATTCCTGTGTTTTTTTGAGTTTTGCATAGTCTTTGCTTAAGGAGTCCAGCTTTTCTTCTTTATTCTCCAGTCTTGATATTCTGTTTTCCATTTCATTCATTTTGCTTGTGAGACTTTCTCCTGTTGGTTCTAATTTGTTTATTGGGTTTTTCAGTCCTGTGTTCATTTCCATTTGGGTTTTCTTTATTATTTATGTCTCTTTAGTAAATTTGCTTTTCAATTTATGAATTCTTTTTAATATTTCATTAAGCCATGTATTTGTATATTCTTGGGCTTCCATTAAAAGTTTATGCCTTTCATCTTTGTATTCTTTGAGTTGTAGTCTGTGTTTTTTTGAAGTTCTTTGATCATGTTTATGATTGTTCTTTTAAATTATGCATCCTGGGGTTCTACAGGGTGGCTCTCAATGCTGTGCACTTCTGTAAGACTCATGGGTTTTGTTGGGAACATATTTTCTTGGTTTTTCATATTGGTTGTGTTTTTGTATTGCCATTTGGGCATATGGTTGTTCTTTGTTGGTTATGTGTTCAACAGGAACTTCTACTCTGTTTTTGTTTAATTTACTTTTGGTTCTGCTAATATTGTTTATGTAGCTTAGTTACTTTTTGTTTAGGTATGGAGGATAAATTGGTGAGTATTTCAAGTTCTTGCTGAGTAATAGACTGGTCTGAGTCTTGACTGAGCAGGTCTGTTTGCATGATTGGGATGCTGGGAAGTTGGCTGAGAGAGGACCATCTGGGGGGACAGCCAGGGAAAAAGGCTGATCTCAGGTGTGCAAAGGCAAGTTTGGGGTGGAGGCAGGCTGTGAGGTCTGGAGGGAAGTACACTGAAGAATTGGGGTGGTCTGGGTGCAAAGGATCAGGAAGCAGTGCAGCGGGTGGGGGGGGATCTGGGTCAAGAGGTTAGTTCAGAGGTCTGGGGTGACAAGAGAAGTGGGCCTGTGCCCGGGACTAGAAGGGGATGTGGGAGCTGGGAGATTGAATCAGGTTCATATTTGGACAATTTGTCTCCAGTTGGTGGCAGTATTTTAGGAGGATTTAGGAAGCGTGGCCTTGCTGGAGGAAGCATGTCACTGGGGGTGGGCTTAGAGAGTTCTTAAGCATTGCCTGATTCCCAGGTACTCTCTGTTTCCTGTGCCTGCTTGAAGGTGTGACCCTCTGCTTTCTGTTCCTGCTCTGGCCACCTCCTGACACTGTGCTACCCTGCCATGATGGACTCTGATTCCTATGGAATTGTAAGCTCAAATAACCCTTCTATAATTTCCTTTGGTCAGAGTGTTTTATCACAGAAACAGAAAAGTTACTAAAACAGTGTTGTTTGTTCTTGGTTTACCAAGGCTTTCAAGTAAGTCATTAATTTATTTATATGAAATTTTTCTAAATTTCTGGTATAGGCACTTTAATGCTGTAAAATTTTCTCTTAGGATTGCCTTCCTTGTGTCTCAAGGGTTTTGGTATGTTGTGTTTTCATTTTCATTCAGTTCTAAGAACTTTTTAATTTCCTTCTTGATTTCTCCCATGATCCAATTTTTATTCTTTAGTGTGCTGTTTAGTTTTCATGAATTTGTGTACTTTCTCCCTTTTTATTGTTTTTGATATCTATTTTCATTCCTTTGTGGTCAGATAGAATACAAAATAACATTTCAATTTCTGTGAATTTGTTGAGACTTGCTTTGCATTCTAATATGTGGTTAATTTTGGAGAAAGTTTCATGGGCTGCTGAGAGGAAAGTATATTCTTTGATATTTAGGTAGAATGTTCTGTAGATGTCTGTAAAGCCCATTTGATAATAGTGTCATTTAATGCTAGGGTTTCTCTGTTTCATTTTTGTCTGGTTGGCCTATTGGTGGCAGTAGAGTATTGAACCCACTAACCCTGTTTTGGAGTCTGTGTGAAATTTTAGAGCTAATAAAGTTTCTTTTATGAAGTTAGATGCCTTTGTGTGAGGTGCATATATATTTAGGGTTGTAATTTTTTTTCTTGGTGGATTTTTCCTTTAATGAGTATGAAGTGATCTTCCCTGTCTCTTCTGATCAGTTTTAGTCTAAAGTCAATTTTGCCAGATGTTGTATTAGTTATACCTGTTTGTTCCTTAGTTCTTTTTTTTGGGGGGGGGTATCTTTTTTCATCCTTTTACCCTAATGTGTTAATTATTGTTGTTGAGAGGCATTTCTTATAGGCAACAATTTGATGGACGTGGTTTGCTAATTCAGTCAGTTATCCTGTGACTTTTTTTACTAGGAGGTAAGACTATTAATATTGAGGGATTTTACTGACCAATGTTTATTAATTCCTGCTGGTGATTTAGTGCTTTCTTAGACATCTTTTGGTTGACTGTTCTGGGATAATTTGTTTATTCTTTGTGAGTGTTTAATCTTCTCTTCTGACCAAAATATTCCATTGAGTATTCTCTGTAGAGCTGGTTTCATGGACATAAATTCCTTTAATATGTTTTTATCAGATACAATTTTTCTTTCTCCCTCAACTACAACTAAAAGTTTTGCTGAGTATAGCAGTCTGGACTGGAATCTGTGTTCTTTCATGAATTGTATGACATTGGTTCAAGCCCTTCTTGTTTTCATAGTCCTCATTGAAAAGTCAGCTGTTTTTCTGGGGCCTGCCTTTATATACAACTTGATCTTTCTCTCCCACAACTTTCAATATCTTTTCTTTGTTCTGTACATTTAGTGCTTTGACTAGTATATGATGTGGGGAGTTTCTGTTTTGATAATTTCTACTTAGTGTTCTGTATGCCTCTTGTATTTTGATAGGTATCATTTTCCCTAGATTTGGGAAATTTTGCTGGATGATTTTATTAATTTCTTTTTGTCCCTTTGACCTTGGTTTCTTCTCCTTCTTTGCCATGATTCATAGGTTTAGCCTTTTATTTCAGATTTTCTTTTTCTTCAGAGATTCTATCTCTTTACGTTTTATATTGTTTTAGTTATTTCATTCAATTTTGTTTTCATGGCCTTCATTCCATTTTTTTATATCCTTTTTGAGTTCCTCGAACATATTTATAATTGCTATTTTGAAATCATTGTCTTGTGCATCTGCTAAGTTGTCATGCTCAGGTAATATTAAGATGAAGTTGTTAATTTCCTGCCAAAACTGGAGGGGCAGGAAGGTCTAGGATAGGATAGGATCTCCACAACTTAAGGGAGTCTGAGAGATAAGATGGTGGGGTCAAGCACAGATTTTGATATCTTGAGGGTCTTAGAACTAATCTAAGAATATGCAGAAAGCCTGTGTCTATGCTTCTATTTCCCTGGGGACTGCTGATACTAGAAGTAATCTAGAAAATATTGATCAGTACATACTGTCCATATCTGCTCTCTGTTGACAAAATTCATTGTGAATTTGTTAAACTCAATTTCTTTGCAGAATCTCAAAAAAAAAACCATTTACCTGGACTTAGGATAGCAACTACCAGGATCATCTCTAATAAGAGCGTGTTACCCTACAAGCGATCTGAAAGTATGAGTTTATCACAAGAGTTCATTGACCTGACTCACTTGCCACCAGAGAAAAAGTTATATTTTACAGGAGGGAAGGTGATTTTGCATGCTATGCTATTAATCTTTATGAGCCCAATAAGCACCACAGTTCAACAAGGTGGTAAAACTAATTATCTGAAGATGGGGAAGAGTGGGGTGAATCAGCATCACTTGTGACTTTTGTGTATTTAGTGCACTTGGAGGCTTTCAGCCCCAGCTGTATCCCACTCTGTGGCTTGCTTGGAAAGATGAACACAACTTGGACATCTTTTTACTTTTAGTGCTTAGTCACTATTTAACATTCTACCTTCATCTACTGTCTACATTGTTAAAATTGCTTGATACAGCAAAGCAGTCAAGCAGTACACAAATTAAGCCACAAAGTAATCGTATTTCAATCACTAAATATTCACAGCTCAATTAAGTTATTTACTGAGATGTTTGTCTTAGCTGTTGAATTCTCTGCATATTTATAGCTGCTTCACACTCACCTTTTAAAAATATTCTGATGTGAAAATAAAAAGCCACATTTGTTTTTAGAAGGCAGGTTAAAGTTATGTTTCCAGGTATTTAAAAATGAATAAAAAGTCAATTACCTTCAAATTTTCCAAGAGGATGATTTGCTACCAAAAATAGAAAGCTGATTACAAATTGCCCGATTATCCTTTTGTTTCTGAAAAAGAATATTCAGATAAATGTGACTGGAGTTAAATCTGATCTTCTGTTGGTCTCTCTGCTTTGTGGTGCTGTAGATTTAGTGTGTTTCCCAGACTCTGCCACTGGCTTCATATCCAACCAGAAAATTCCAGGACTGACTCCAGGTAACTTTGTTCATTCAACTTCTGAAGTTTCATTTTCCTCACAGCAATAAAGGGATAAAAGCTTCCAAAGGTAAGATGCTACGGTGGTTCATTTTCTGTCAGCTTGACACAAACTAGATTCATCTGGGAAGAAGGAACTTCAGTTGAGGAACTGTCCCTGTCATTCCGGCCTATGGGGATTTCTGTGAGGCATTTTCTTAGTTGTTAATTTATTCAGGAAGGCACAGCCCACTGTGGGTGGCACAATCCCTGGCAGGTCGTTGTAAAGAGAAGTAGCTGAGTAAGCCAGGGGAAGCAAGCCAGTGGGCAACATTCCTTCCTGGTCTCTGCTTTGGTTTCTGCCTTCCTGCCCTGACTTCCCCCAGTGATGGATTGTGACCTTGTGAGCAAGAGTTCTTAGATGAAATAAATCCTTTCCTCTACAAGTTTTTTTTTTTTTATGTCAGAATGCTTAAACCTAATAGAAAGCAAACTATAACAGATGCTTCCAGGGTTCATGTGATAATAGTAATAATATCTTTGAATCTTCAGGAAAATGCCATATACTAATAAGCTTCTAATATGTGATGATGGAAGCTAACATTTGTGGCTAAGGCCTTGCTGAGAGTTAGACACATTGAAATAATTGTATAGGAACCTCCTTCAATCTTTACAGAAATGCATTTTTAAAGATTTATTTTAAATTTAAATTATGTGTATGTATGTGTGTGGTTATGTGGACATGTTTGTGGATGTCTGTGGAGACCAGAGGCATCTGATCCCCCAGAGCTGGAGTCATAGGCAATTGCGAGTCACCCTGCCTGGGAGTTTGGAATGGAACTTGGGGTCATCTACAAGAGTGGTATGTGGTCTTTTTCTTTTTTGAAAGCAAATACTTTTTTATTTATTTTTATTTATGTAATTTCTGCCCCTTATCTGTTCCAACTCCTTCATCCTCTCTCATTTTCCTCTTCTTTGATTATTATTACATATGCACACTTACATGCACACACACACACATACCTACACAAACATACAAACACACATATAATACACTGAATTCATTTGGTGGTGCTCATGCGTGCACGTGTTCAGGACTGATCACTTGGGAATAGATAATCTATTAGGGAACTTATCCCTGGAAAAAACTGATTCTCCTATCCTCAGCATCCATCAATTGCCTATAGCTCTTCATCTAGAGGTAGGGCCCTGTGAAATTTCCCCCATCAACGTTGCCATGTCAACTGGTGTTATTATGTCGGTCTTGTGTAGGCAAACGCATTATGTAGACTGAATGGGTGCAGCACCTTTATCTTGTCAGGAGCACACTCTAACACCAGGCATCATAGCCCTATGCCTTCTTACAATCTTTCTACTTCCTTTTCTTCAATGTTTCCTGAGCCTCAGGTGTAAGGGCTGTACTATAGGTGTATCATTTGTTTGTAGGTACCACAGTTCACTTATTCTCTGCATTTTCATCAGTTGTAGAATTTTGTATTAGCCTCCATCTGTTGAAAAAAGAAGCTTTGATGAATGGTGAAAGCTTTACTTATTTAAGGATAAAGGTCAATAATTAAATATACTTATTTAAGGAAAAGGGTTTATAGATAATTATTTAGAACACACTGAAAAATTACCTTGCTATAGGAAAGGGACAGTAGTGGGTCTCTTCCATGGTTTACGATCTCTCCAGCCATGTGTACTTGGCCAGGTTTATAGTACCAGGCATGAATTCTCTCCTATTAAGTGGGCCTTAAACACAGTTAGATAGCTATTGATTGCCCCCAAATAAAAGTGTCACTCTTGCAGTGAGATAGTTTGCTGGGTCAGTCATTGTTGTGGATCATGGGCCTTTCAGTAGGACCACCGATCGGTTTTCTCCCTTGGCATCTTACTTATCAACTTCTGATACTATGAGCCATCATCAGAAAGGAGGCTCCAGGTCAGTTCCAGCTCAGTTCCTCTAAGTGCTGTGCCTGAAGCATGTGATATCTCCATCAGTAGAGTCTTACATTCAAACTCTGGGAAGCAACCAAGGGCTATGATAATAGCCTGTATTATTTTGGGAGTCTCTTGGACTCCTCTGACCAACAATTTCAAAGGAGGTTTCACTAGATTGTCACTTAGAATTTTGTTAGGTAGCCTTGAGCTATGCAAATACAAACACACACAGACACACACACACACATATATATATACACACACATATATATGTATGTGTGTATACTGATAATTTATATGTATAAATGTATGTCTATTTTTTTAAGTAAGTTTATAAAATAATGCATTTCTATATTTTTTCTATCATTCTTGGTATCATTTCTCTTCTTTCTCCCTCAATCCCTGTTTTTCCCTTTCTCCCCACTTTGTAAAGTACTTCCCCATTTTTCCCATTTCCAATAATGCCTGTGTCCTATTATCTCTTTTTTTTGAGCTCCTTCTCCCCCCATCCACTCATGGTCCCTTTATACTTTCTAGGCTTCTGAGATCTCTTCTGCATATAAATTCATATCTAAAGATTTGGAGCTAGGACCTGCAAATGAGCATGTATTTGCTTATTGTATATGTGTGCCATATTTTCACTATCCATTCATTAGTTTATGGACACGTAGATTGTTTCCATTTCCTAGATATGATGAAAAGAGTAACAATAGGGCTGTAAAGATGTCTCAGCAGTTAAGCAGTTCTGACTGCTCTTGCAGAAGGCCTGGGTTCGAATCCCAGCACCCACATGGCAGTAACAACTGTCTGTAACTCCAGTTCCAAAGGATCCAACAGCCTCTTCTGTCCTCTGTGGGCACTGAACCCCATGAATGCACTTACCTACATGCAGGCAATAACACTCATACACATAAAATAAAAATAATGTATATAAATAATATATAAAATTTAAAAATTAAAGAGAAAAGAGCATCAATAAACATGGCTGAGCAAGTGTCTCTGTAGTAGGATATCAAGTCCTTTGTGTGTATGCCAAGGAATTGTGTGTCTGGGTCATATGGTAGACATACTAATTTTAATAGTGGCTACCTCAGTTTGCAATCCCACTATGGGTGAACGTTCCCCTTTCCCAGCACCCTCACTAGCACTTGTCAGTTTTTTTCCTGATCTTAGGCAGTCTGACCAGAATAGGTGAAATCTTAAAGTAGTTTTCATTTGCATATTCTTAATTGCTAAGGATGTTGAATAGTATTTATGACTTTTCAAGTCATTTTTATTTCTTTTTTTAAAAAACAATTATTTATTTATTTTAATTTTATGTGTATGAGTGTTATGCCTGCATGCGTATAAGTGCACCCATTCTTGTACAGTGCCTACAGAGGACAGACGAAGGTGTTGGCACCCTGGAACTGGAGTTGTGGGTGTTAGCTGCCATGTGGGTGCTGAGATTTGAACCTGGTTCTTCTCCAAGAACAGCCAGTGTCAACCACAGAGCCATCTTTCCAGCCCCTATTTTTTCTTTTAAGAACTTTCTATTCAGCTGTGTAGCACATTTTTAAAATTGGATCATTTCTTTTCTTGATTCTTTGCCTTTTTGAATTCTTTGTATATTCTGAATACTAATCTTCTCTCAGATGTACAGCTGGAAAGATTCTTTCCTGACCCTTGGGCTTCCTCTTCACTTGACTGTTTTATTTACCCTTCAGTTTCATGACGTCCCATTTATCATTTGCTGTCCTTAATTCCTCAGCAAGTGGCTCTTGATTTAGAAAGTCCTTTCTTGTACCTGCATCTTGTAAGGTACTGACTGTGCCTTCTAACAATTTCAGCATTTTAGGTTTCACATTGAAGTCTTTGATCCACCTGGGGTTGATTATTCTGCAGCGTGATACATATGAGTCTACTTTCATTCTTCTACATGTGGACATAACCTCTGAATCATCTCTCCAGCCCACAAGAAACTGCTTCTAATCACTTGACTGCTAAGAAGCATTTAAGCTTGAAGATGTCGATTATGCTGCCTCATGTGGCATGGGAGGTTCAGCAGCTCTGGTTAGGCCTGTGTGAGTTCAGGGTCCATGCTCTGAAATTCTCCGCTTCCTTGATTCTCGACTCTCTTATACCAAGTGATATGGTCATACTGCATGAGTTTTTCATTGCTGCAGTAACGAATCACTACAAAACTAGTCAATGAAGACAACATATGCTTATTACCTTCTGAGACAGAAGCCTGACAGGTATCCTACAGGGTTAAAACTCAAAAACTGAATTCCTTCTAGAAGCTGCAGGGGAGAATCAGTTTTCTGTCTTTGCCAACATCTAGAGATGGCTGAAGCCCTTTCCACTTGTGTTCTCTGGTGTCCCTCTCAGATTCAGAGGGACAAGGTATGGTAACCTTGGGGGTGGATGGGGGATTACCACATTCCCTCTCACACTCATAGTGAAATAGAAAAAATGTGTTTTTAGAATGAGTCTTGTAAAATTGCTGCTAAGAAATCATGCATCTTATTTTTAGAAAAGTGAAATTCGGTTGGCATTTTTTGTGATGAAAGCTTGAATAAAGATGTTCATACTCTCTCTGAGTCTGTAGCTTGCATACTTTGAGCAGTGAGAATGTGGATCTTTACCATGCAAATCTTCAGAACACAGATTCTTTCATCCCTAGAAGCATCTCCACATGGGTGGGGCATCTGAGTCAGGGCAGAGTATCTCAATCAGGCTACATTCACCAGTCTAGGAAAACTTACTCCATAATCCTGTTCTGACTCTATATAGACAAAACACCCCTATGTAAGGACCATGTCCATCATTATTACATTATAGCCACTCAGAAAACTACATATTAAATGCATGAGGGCAAGAAAAATTTGAGTCTGGTGTGGTGGCCCATGCCTTTAAACCTAGCACACAGGAGGCAAAGGCATACAGATCTCTGTGGGTTCTGGGCAAGTCCTGTAGACACACCCTGTCTCAACAAACTGAAAATAATGAAAATACAAAGAAAGATTTGAAGCAATATCTATACTTTCTGAGTATTTAGAGTATTCTGAAGACCTTTAAGGTATTAGAAAATATTTATGAGACTGAAAAAAAGCAAAAATTGAAGAGAAACTGGTTCGTGTAACCTATAAGTACATCTAATACACCCAACAAATACCTTTAGAAAGGCACACAGTAGCTTTTCTGTGAGCGGAATAGCTTGGAGTGTGTGAGGTCATCAGTACTGCTGCAACTCCCCTCATTTCAGCTTTATAGAGTGAATTCCTGTGCTCCATCTCAGCATCCGAAATAACTGTAAGTCAAAACTTCTTGTTGCATGCTAAGGACACAGCTCCTGTTCTTGTTCTCTCCCATCTCCCTTGCCCTTCCTCCTCCCTCTTTCCTTCCTTGTCACTTCTTTCTTTCCTCCTTCCCCTTTCATGATATAGGACCTGATTATGGTGTAAAAAGCACTTACGAAGGGTCTCCTTATGTCTTTGGCACAAGATTAGTATTACATTAACCTTTCCCTCAAATAATTATAAAATTATGAAAGCCCCCCTCCGCCCCCCGGTACCTGGGGGATGGTATTTGCCCCCTCCATTTCTGTCATTTCCGGCACTAGGCACTTTTCAGGATAGACTAATTAAGAGAGAAAAAGGTCTTTTTTTCACTGAGTGTTAATGTGAAGCAGTGAAAGAGACATTCTAACAAAACACAGATAGGAAAACCTCAGGGAAGATGTGGAAGTGACCGGGCCTGAGTGTCACAGCGGAGGGGAAGTCAGGCTTCAGAGTGGAAGGGAAGGAGTCAGAGGAAGGGATGAAGGCATCAGTGCTCAGTGGGGAGACAAACAAGGGTGTGCGATCAGGCTGGTTTGCTGGGTGAGCTGCAGAGTCTCTGTTCAAGGAGAATTCTGTATCTGTGCAACCAAATCTATTTCCTGAAGTCCTGGGCTCTCCTGAATAGCATTTGGGACCTAACTCATCCATACTACTGAGGAACAAATTTGAGGTCTTGTTATTATCAGTATTTTTATTTTTGTATTATAGGAAATAAAACTACTGTCTTTATATAGTAAAGGACTTACATAAGCATTAAGCTTACTAAAAATATATTTCAAAGGATAGGTGCTATTGAAGGGCCCTGAGCATGATTTGAGCCATCAGTGAGAACAAAGGGCTATTGTCATATTTTCTTCTTTAAGGCTGACAACCTGGTCACTTCCTGTGGCACAAGATGTGGGAGCTGTAGATGGGCACTGGCTCTCTGCATCCTAAACTCCTTCCTAAATTGCTGAGTTGTCTGCTAGGCTATCAGGCTCATTTTTTTCTGAGGAAAAAAAAGATATTAAAAATTCTTTTCTAGAGAAATTAAAGTCCTTAATTGGTGCTTAGAGTATTTTAGAGTTTAGGGCAAATGTGTTTGTTTGAACTTTCATTAGAATGGTAATCTAATTTGTTGTAATTATTTTATATCTTTTTATATGTTTATGATTTTATGTTTTTGAAGAATACATAATTAACTGGTCATTTCAAGAGATATCAGTTCACATTAAATAAGAAAGTTTTCCTAATGTGTTTTTCTCATTAAAAATCCCAACTATAGGGTTGAACATGATGGCTCACACCTTTAATCCCACCATGCAGGAGGCAGAGGCAGGGGGAACTGTATGAGTTCATAGCCAACCTGGTCAGGTAAGCTGGGGCTACAGGGAGACCCTGTCTCAAAAAAAAAAGAGAAAAAAAGAAAAAGAAAAAGTAATCCTTGCTATAAAATCTTGCCAAAGCCAAATAAAGTACAGAGAAGTTTTATCTTAAACTTTCAACTTCTTTGGAATGAAGCATGCAGTTCTACCATAACTGTGACTTTTGGCACATGCTTGCTTATGTGTTTGTATAACACCTAGTGAGATGCACAGAGGAACACCACATAGTGTTGGTCAAATTAGGAGTTCTTTATCACTAGCTGGCAGAGAGGGGGCTAATGCCCCAAAGAACTTTCAACCCTGAGGAGAAGAAGGGCACCACAATTATATCATGTCAGGAGCATAGCCAATAACCATAGTAACATCAGATCACCATACTTACACCAGACCACGGGCAGGTCAATTAACAAAAAGGTTTTCAGTTAATGGAAAGTTTCCATTAGGAAGAAACAAGTTTCTCAGAATTGTAGAAGCAATGTGTTCCATAGAGATCCAGGTATAGCTGGGCGGGAGGACAGGCTACCTGGATGTGCTACCTGGCTACTGTAAGTTTCCCAGTATTGTAGAAACAATGTACCTCCCCAAAACTACCTGCATGATGTGTTCTGCCTGGCTGGCTGCGGTGGGAATGGCTGGGCAAAAATATAGGGTAAAGCAAAGGACAGCCAGAGCAAAATGGAGTTTTTTTTGCCGTTTCATTTGCCTTATCAATAAACTGAAAACTCATGGAGAACAAAGACTGAGATTTCAGCATCAATTCTACAAAAGATTAAAAATTGTAATTACATAATTAAAAATAACCAATCTCTTGATAGCTAAAATGGCAAGTTTACGTATAAACTCTATTAGCATTGAATTGTTTCCCCCTAAATACATTGACATTTTACTCCTTAGTATATCAGACCCTTTATTTAGTTTTTAGGGTCACTGTAACTATAACTAATTATGGTGAGGTCATACTGGAGAATGGCAGGTTCCGAATCCAACACGGCTAGTAGCCATCTACAAAGATAACTATAATAAGGGCAGATACCCACAGGGAGAACTCCATGTGACAAGGGAGTCAGGGACTGAGTACTGCTAGCATGTGTCAAACCAAGGAGTGCCAAAAGTTGCCAGCAAATACCAGAAACTAGGAAGAGGTAAAGAAGGGTCTTTCCCTCCAGGTTTCAAAGGACCTGTAGCCCTGCTTAGACTTCCAGTCTCCAGAACTGTGGACCAATGTGTTTCTGTTGTCTTATGAAATTCTATTTGTGACTCATGAAATATTGCTTAGTTGTAAGTCTGACAAAGCCTTGAGGGAACTTACCCTTTGTATTATGACAGACTTGTATGCCTTAGAGAAGAGAATATTGTAAACTCCAATTGACAGTTTACTTGTTATATTTCCTTCTGTAGCTATTAGTAGTCTTTTGTGATTGGTGGTAGATAACGGTGGTGGTTTCCACATAACCTCACTTCCTTGTTTTGTATTAAGATAAAGGAAGTGGGCTGAGGAAATGGCTTACTTGGTAAAGTGCTTGCCACACAGGTATGAAGACCTTAGTTCTAGTCCCAGAACTCATATAAAAAATGGTGAGTGTGGTGACCTGACCTTGCAATCCCAGTCGTGGGAAGACAGAAATAGGCAGATCTCCAGGATTCACTAGCCAGTTTACCTTATGTGATTAACTCCAGGCCACTGAGAGACTTTGTCTCAAAAAAATACAGCATGTGGCCCTTGAGGACCAGCATCCACAGTTGTCCCTGTGGCTTCCAAATACATTTGCATACATGTGCACATGCACCTGCATCCATGTGTGTGCTTATACACACACACACACACACACA
Organism: Nannospalax galili; assembly: GCF_000622305.1. Lineage (NCBI taxonomy): Eukaryota > Metazoa > Chordata > Mammalia > Rodentia > Spalacidae > Nannospalax > Nannospalax galili. The sequence continues at coordinate 3,206,029 of NW_008333886.1, read as the reverse complement.
CACACACACACACACACACACACAAATAGAATAAGATAAAACAAGTTGGAAGCCAAATCTTCATATGTAAAAGTGCATACTGGAGAACAGGCAATCTAAATGAATACTTCATGTGCTTGTGGCCTCTGTGAGCTTCTGGGTCTTTTTAGAAACTTTGAGAAGCATCTTCTGTTAAAGGTTCACTTGAGATAAATGTAACAAGCAACATCACAGAGTAGTTTATCCCTACCTTTGACATCTGTAGATACTCTCAGGAGCTGTTAAAACTGAGATGAAAGAAGGTCAAGTCCAGAGGTGCTTGGACACCTTATGCTGTGTCCAGGGCCATAACCTTTAGAGGTTTGTGTAGAAGCCTGAGCATGAGATTGCACAGGATGTAACTCCTGAAGAATGGGCTACGGGGCTTGCTTGATTCTAAAACGGTGCTCATGCCACAGGTAATGGGATGCAAAGGGTTTCTAGTCAATCCATGCACCCTAGACACTACTCATTTTGGCAACGGAATATCATTTCTAAAACCCTTCTGCCATTTCACACCCTTCAGTGCTTACAGTAAAGAAGCTGATGTCTAGAGGCTCCCTTGGGGATGAGGACTTTTGGTAAAAGGGTTTAGCACGCTAACCAGCCACCTTGTCCTGTCTGATAAAGTGCATATTTTAATCTATTTATCCATAGAATGAACTATTTTAACTGCTATTACATGATTTATGTCCAAATATTTTTGTTAATGAATGTATTTATTTACTAAGTATTAATGAACTATGATCCCTGTGGCAGACAGGTAATATAAAAAATATATAAAATGTCAGCTGGAAACAGCTCAACTGATGCATGAGGACCTGAGTTTGATTCCTAGCACCCACATAAAAAGCTGGTTGTGGTGGCATGCATTCATAATTCCATCACTAGGGAGGCAGAGACAGCACATGTTTTGGGACTCACTGGCCACCCAGCCTAGCCAGCTTGGCAAGTTCCAGACCAACAAGACACTCTCACTTGGAAAATAAGGTGGATGGTACCTGGGGAATGGTATGTGAGATAAAAATGTGAGTCAAGATAAAAGATTTCTTTTTGTAAGTGGATTATCTCGGTATTCTCTTACAGTGACAGAAAACTGACTAATACAGACCTGAAAGGCAGCGCATTTACTGAGAAGTCAGAATGTCAGTGTTGGAAAGGGATTAGGCAGGATCAAGGGAGTGAATTACATTCACACTTTACATCCAGGAAATTTTCCTGTTTCAGTGAACAGATCCACAGTAAGCTGGAGGCACAAAGACGTGAGGAGGGGGTTTGCTCTGCTCTGCAAGTTTATGTCTCTTCTCTTTAAGAAGTTCAGAATTCTTCTGCCAAACATAATGAAAATTGTATTTACAGTCACTGTTTTGCATATTGGTCTAGGCTTTTGGTTTTCACATTAGAATACACAGAAATGATGGAAAAGTTAATGGAAGGATAAACACATTGTGGTACTCCACAGGGGAAAGTATTGAGGTAGTTAGTATCCACTGTCCTTATTAGTGTGGCCAAGATGGGTGTTTCACATATAAAATTGAATTGACATTTTGCATAAGGGGTAGTTGCAATTATTCTTTTATACAAAGGAATCTCTACATGGAGGAAATAACTTCTAATTATGTTCAGTTTAATTTGAATGTAAATGGGCTCCTAGAATTAGGACCCTGCTGAAGACAACACCTGCTCTCTGGAAAGGTTAAACGTTTGGAGTGGCGTCAGCCTGAAGCAGCTCTTTTTCATAGCTCCTGGTTTAGAGAAGGCCATGCTCGATGCGCTAATGTTTGAGATTCTAGGTTTCCTACAAAATTAGTGAAATTCAAATGAAAACTTCTACTATCATTGATAGAAAAAAAAAAAAAGGAAAATGTATTTAAAGGTGTTAAAGATAAGAAAATTCCTAGGACTTTTGCTTGAAGATAATAGTGTATCCTGTCTGGTCTGCTGATAGAGATGGTTCAGGTTCAACCTGCTCCCCAGTTACTAAGAAGGCCACCGACTTTCCAAATGAATATTGTATGGGGAAAAAAAAAACAACTTTAATCTGTCTACATGACATTAACACTGGAGTTTATGAATTAAAAATTATTGGATTCAGAGCTATTGACTCAAACCTCAATGATACATCATCTCACTCTGAGTATGGCTGCTATCAGAAAAACAAACAATAACAGCAAATGCTGGTGAATACAGTGAGATCTGAGAACTCTTGCAAACTGTCAGTGAGAACATGAATTAATATAGTCACTATGGAGAACAATCAGCACATGAGATGACCCCAGTCTCTAGCAGTTATCTAACAATTGATGGTAAACTTAACAAGCACTGCCATCTCGCAGTCTCTGGTATGCAGAAGCCCAATGTGGCTTAGCTTAGTGAACCAGCTCAGGGTCCCTCATTAAGCTGCAGTTTCATGTCTGCTATGACTACAGTCATCATGACTGAAACCCACCTGCCTGCTCATGCTTATGGCCCCAGTTCGTGGTTAAGAGGACCTCTCAGAGACCTGCTCCTCACATGGCAGCTGCTTTCCTAGAATATGTGAAGGTAGAGGTAAGAGAACTTTGACCATTGTAACTCAATTTTGAGGACTACATATCATCAGGTTTATTATACTCCATTGGTCACAGTGCAGTTCCGGTAAAGGGTGTAAGAGACTGCTGGGGGAAGTGCATTCTAGTGTGGGTCTTTTTCTTTTGAGACAGGTTCTTGCTATATGGCTGAGGCTGACTTTATACTCACAATCCTCCTGTCTCAACCTCTAGAGCAGTGGAACTTTAGCTGTACATCAAAATGCCTGGCTTCAGATGTGGGCTTTGAAGGGCTGCCGTGGAAGTTGGCTACTCCTGGACACAGATAAAACTTTATCAGACAGTTACATGGAAAAATAATAATACTACATTTTATGAAACATGCCTATTTCTTAATTTTATCGTCTATCAATGGTTTATCAATGATGGAGTGCAACAGACCAGCCCAGACCGGAGCACTCAGTCCTATGGGAACAGGGAATCGGAGAGTGGGCAAGGATTTGGCGAGTGACAAACAGACACAACACAGAGATGGTTGATGATCTGAATGTAATTTGCTGAATTAGAGCATCAGATTTTATACAAGTTACAGAACAAGATTGTGCAAGCATCAGGTTGATTTCGTGATTAATCATTTTCTTAGAAATACAATTCAAAATCAAAGCAATACAGTACAGTGTACAGTGTTCTTGTCTAATTAATCAGGTGCTTAGACTATTTGTCCTTTTTCCTTAGTGGTTTGGCAACATCAGTTACTTATAAATTTCATGGTTGGTAATTTTATGGTTCCATTTTCTCAATATTATTTTACTTCTGAGGTTTCGGTGGCCAAGGCCAAGTGACTCCATGTAACTTTAAAGGCTTGTTTCTCTAATCCTTATTTTCCTATTCTTTCTATCCATGTTTCTTATACTGCCTGTAATTATTCAAGTATACTTTGCTGCTGACTTGTAGTAAAGGCACCAAGGTGGTCTAGATCTAACTAACCTATCCATAAACTATAGTGAATACCATGAAACTTTTTATCCTTGAATATTTACCCATCTATTATTTTCTTCATAAACTCCTGTATGAGGAAGTGGTTCATCAATGGGCTCGGGGATTCTAAATATGCTCTCCTTTCCCTTAAGGGGATGCCATAGCCTACCTCTCCCTAACTCGTAGGAAATTCCTAAGTCTGTCTTAACTGTAGGCGGTAATCTTTCAGTATCCCTATAATCTCCTTGAGTCAACTCTAGGGACTGAAGCAGGGGGATTATATACAAATAATTCTTCTTGCTGTAACTTATCTAGAATTCTCCAAGGTTGCCTATTCTTAGCTACTTTACTTATTGTTTGAAATAAGAGCATTTGGAGGAAGTCTAATATCGGGTAACTGAGTTCCCAGGAAATCATCCATATCTAGTCTCTCTTTAGGTGGGCCTAATGACCTGAGTAGGTACAAAGCAGTTCCACTCTGAGGAAAGAACAGGAATGAAGACAGAAATAAAGACAAGAACTAAAGCAGAACAGCCAAGGACATGGCATGCTTTTTTAACACAGCCATTCTCCAGGAAGCATTCTTCCTTTGAAGTTTTCTCAGCCTCGACCCACAGAGAGTTCCTCACGCGGGCTCCACTGGAGGTGGCGTGACAATGGAGAAATTTAAATTCAGGTTAATAATAAAGGGTATAATTTACTTTTTGTATATTTTATAGGTATGCATCTATGATGAACTGAATTGATTTTGTTTAGTTTTTTTAGCTGAATTGAATATATTAAAGTATGTATTGAAAATAATCAAGAATAACTGGCGTGGTAGGATATGCCAACTATTGCAATAGTGGTATAAATGTTACAGGAGTAACCAATCACTATCTTGGTAAGACCTAATGTCTGCTTCACAAGATGGAGCCCACACATGACACTGATATCAGGCCTAGGAACCTGTGGCTAGTCAGGTCATAGGCCATAAGGGAGAGCCTACTACTAATATTCTTCTAAATGGTCATGGTGTTAAAACCAACTCCAAATGACATCGTCATACTTACAGATTAACGGATCTCTCAGCTCTTACCAGGAAAAGCTTCCTCAGGCATCAGATGGTGATTAACACAGAAACTCACAACTGTGCAGAGAATAAGAGACTGCAGAGTGGTTATCCCTGAATAAGACACCTATATCAAACTCCTAACTTCCAAGGATCATTGTGGAAGATGGGGCTGAAAGATTATAAGAGCCAGAGATGGTGGATGATCACAAGGAAACAGAGTTTTCCAGATAGGTGGGAAGTTACTCATATGAACTCACAGCAATGTTGACAGTATGCACAAGACCCAAGTAAGCTGAAGGCAGGAAAAATTACAGCACAGAAGTGGGGAAGTGGCAAAGAAGCTCGAACCCAGGCTGAGGAACTATTCACAACCAATAGATGCTGGGAGAGGGAGAGTCGTGTTTCTTTAAGGGTGTGATGCTGGGTAGGTTATCCAGGCTTCAGTGAATTTGGGGACACGAGTTTGATTTTATAGGCCTTTATATATAGGGTGTTCTGTCACATCAATTGAAGGCAGACTAAAATATAAATATAAATAAATAAATATAAATATAAATATATTCTAGTCTGCCTTCAACTGCTGTGACAAAACACCCTGGCCAATACTAACTTCAGGAGGAAAGGGTTTATTTGGCTTACATCTCCCAGATCACAGTTCATCAGGGAGCCCAAGGTAGGACCTCAGGGCAGGAACCTGGAGGCCCGAGCTGAAGCACAGGCCATGGAGGAATACTGTTTACTGGCTTGCTCCCCTGGCACATGCTCAGCCTGCTTTCTTATACAACACAGGCCTACCAGCTCAGAGGTGGCACCACCCACAGTGGCCTGGGCCCTCCCACATCACTCATCAAGAAGATGCCCCTCAGACATGGCCACAGGCCAGTCCAGTAGAGGCAATTCTCCAATTGAGGATCCCTCAACCCAGGTGTGTCAAGTTGACACTAAAGCTATGCAACACAACACAACACACACACACACACACACACACACACACTAGAGTCCATGAAATTGGGCAGTGGTATATATTGTATGAAATTCTCAAATTTTAATAAAAAGTCCCTAAAACCTAATAAATGTGTGAATTTATTTTCCATATATTTTACTGCTATGCACTTATGATAAATTGAATTTATTTCATTTTCATCTTTATTGAATATACATGTATTATTTACTTTTCCCTTGCTTCCTCCAGCATGGCCACACCTCTAAGACCTCCCAAAGGGGACAAAATGCTCAACTGCTTGGAGCCTATGGGGACATTCTCATTCAAACTGTCACAATAAATTAAAATGCACATATTTAAGGTAATCCTTAAATATATTACACAATACATACAGCCCAGGCTGGCCTGAAACTTGCTACATGGGTAGGCTGGCATCAAATTCATAGAGATATGCCTGTCTCTGCCTCCTGTGTGCTGAAATTAAAGGTGTGCACCACTATGCCCAGCTGAACATGATATATATTTTTTAATTTATTATTTTTTATTATTTTATGTGTATGAATGTATTGCCTGCATGTATGTAAGTGCACCATGCTATGAAATGCCTGTGGAGCTCAGAAGAAGACATTGAATCCTTTGAAACTGGAGTTATGGATGATTGTTAGCTGCCATGATCATCTTATAGTTCTCTCTCTCTCTCTCTCTCTCTCTCTCTCTCTCTCTCTCTCTCTCTCTCCCCAGGAAAACACCTATGTGTATTCACAGGCACTCAGGAGCTCATTTTCTTTCTTTGTTTCTGGCCACAGTGAATCAATCATCAAATGTGAACAGTAAGAGCTGCTGTCCTGAGCCCAGACTGCCTGCCTTCTGGGGCACTGCTTACACAGTGGTGAAATCTGGGTAATTATGTAGAAGCTTGTGTTTTAATTAGCTTTGAACACTTGAGGTTGAGATCTATGCCTCGCTCCTCACTGGTTTGTCTCTACAACAATGGAAAAACACGATTATTTTCAAATTTCCAACGACTTACACTGTGCTGTTGGGGTTAGTGGGGGAAAGGTAAGGAATGTAAGCAAAACAGCATGAGGCAGTAAATGAAGGGGAGGCGAAAAGTGGCTCAGAGCTGTGTTGTGCTGCATTTAATTAATAATACCCATTATCTAGTAATGTGAATCATATTAGTAGAAAGTATTATAATCCTAGGGATATTTCACGGTCAAGAGGATTCAGAATTTTAGATGACTAGAAGTGATTTCTCTTCACATCGATTATTCTAATTGTATTCCAGTAATCTTAAATGGTTTTCACCTTTGGGTAAGGATTATGTAGCTTTAGGTATAAGCCAACTTTGCAGATTAATCTGTTTCTAATGATGATCATTAAGGAAATTCGTATTTTAAGGTACATTAATATTTTATCAATTAAAATAGACTGTTACTGCTACAGCATGGAATTAAGAGATTACTCAGTCTCTGTCATATACCACTGACTCCCTCCTCTTCATTGTATAGCATCAACTTGACCCTCAGATACAACTCAGTTGAGAAGTACCTGTAGAAATGATTCCATCACTAGCCCCTTTCTGCTAGTTCCTTGCAGGTTTAGAAATAAGTGAAGACGTTTGTGTGAGAATGAGCAGAAGCTATTTTCTCCATTGCAGGGAGTCAGTCACTTGTTACTGCAATCGGCTAAGGCTCATGGCCAGTTACAGCAGGGAGAAGCTTTTTAATGGGAAAAGGGAAGGCTCTGGGCATGTTCTGACGGAGGGCTTGGGATGAAAGAGCAGCTGGCAGTGAATTGCCAAGTCTTGACTGATTTTGACTTGCCGTGGCCAGAGCTGCACTCAGAGTTCCACTGTCATAAATGGTCTGGCCACTGCTCCCCTGGGGATTCAGGCTTTCACTGGAGTCATAGAGTTGGGATGCCAGTATTCCATTTACCCATCAGGTACTTAGGCACAAGTTTAGAACCCAAGACATGATGTGAAAATAACTTCCATTGTAAAGAAATGTTAAGTTCCTTAAAGGAAAGACAGAATCCAAAGAAGCAAAACAAATGATATTTAATTTAGTATCCATACAAGAGCACATATCCAGGGCTGGAGAGATGGCTCAGTCATTAGGAGTACTTGCTGATCTTGCAGAGGATCTGGGATCGGTTCCCTGCACCCACGTAGTGGTTCACAATCATCTGTAACTTTCCTTTCAGGGGATCTGATACTCTTTTCTGACCTTCTTGGTCACCACTCATGCAAATGGTGCACACACATAAAATAAAAATAAAAACACACATAAAATAAAAATAATTAAATCTTTATAAAAAAGATAACATATCATCATTTGAAAACAATTTATGGCTTAAAATTTCTCTGAACAACAGAGAAAAAAATAGTCAATTAGAATTAAATGAATGGCTCCTGGCAAAAAAATTTAAAATCACATTTATAGCCTTCTTTGCCAAAATCTTTAGAGCAAATATAATGGGGCTCATGGGGATGTTTGACTAGTGCTTTGTGATATGCAGTAGGGCCACCTACAGAAAGAGTGTATGGGGTATGTGTGTGGGGTCAGTCCATGGACCAGCTCTCAGACTCTGAGACACCACAAGGGAACTTCCATTCACAGCCTAGGCAATGGCTAAGATCCACTTCATATTGCTCAAAAGGACCCACTTAACTTTACTTAAACTAGAAATTCTGCTACCCCAGGCGTCACTGTCATTTAGATTATGGAGGAGCAGTCTTCTGGGAGGTTGCAGATGCATCTGAGTGGCAAAGACATATTGTGCAGTTAATTAACCTCACAGAAAGTTGAAAGAAAGCTACCCAGCAGCACAAATTTGACTTATGTTTATTTTTGTATTTGTGCTTTTTTTCCTCATTTGGTTTCCTTCGCCCCAGCCCACTGCCATATGCTGCTGGGACTCCACTGTAATTATCCTGCCCACAGATGAAACACAGAGGGAAACAAGCAAACAGACCCTTCAACACCACAGTTCCAAGCTCTGCTTTATAGAACGTGTCTGCATTTATTTTAGCATGGAAAAGGGATATTGAGACCTTTTCATGCAAACCAAAAGGCAAGACCAATCCCAAACATATCTAAACATACACTGAAACCTTTGGAGAAAATTTTGAAAGAATAGTATACTATCCAAAGTTTCACTTTCTAAATATGTTGGATGTTGCAAAAACATTCAGTCCTCAGGTCTGACAGGACCAAATAATCAGAAATTCAAGGTTAGGTCTCAGGCAATAGGTGTTTTTTTATGATTCTGACTCCAATTGGAGCACGTGAATAGAGGTATGAGTCTGATATAGGTCAAGCTGGAAATCACTGAGTTATGATCTTGATATTTTAGGTAATTATACACTGTGTGGCTTCTTTAGAGATGTCTCCTCTTGGGATAGTTTTACTGATGAGTAATTAATTAGCAGTAGCCATTCTCTTGTGGACTAGTGAGTGAAGACAAATCACCCCACTGAGCTTCAGCTTGAAATTTGGGGCTTTAGGAAATAAGCATTATAACGTGAAACTTCAGGGTTTTAACAATGATTAGTTATATTAGTTTCTGGGACCCCTGGAAGTTGGATTTAGCTGTTCTGATCCAAAAGGTCAGTTTGGCCAGAGAGTGAGCATCCTTTTGTATTTTCTGTGGAGTGTTTGCTGTGGTATATTTCCAGGTCTACATACCTACTTAAAATGAACCAGTAGAGATTAGTTAACAATGAAATTAGAAAGTAACAGTGTATAAGTATGAAGTTAGCATTTGGGAAGCCAATAACTGAGAAGTCTATGCTTTCTGAAGTTATGTATTTATTTATTTATTTAATTAATTTATTTTTGTCTTTTTGAGACAGGGTCTCCCTGTAGTCCCAGCTGACCTGAACTCACTATGTAGACCAGGCTGGCTTTGAACTCACAAAGATCCACCTGCCTCTGCCTCCCAAGTGCTGGGATTAAAGGTGTGTGCCACCACACCCGCTAATTTATTTGTTTTTATTGATTTATTTTTCAGTGCTGTGGATTGAACCCAAGGTCTTGCCCTTGCTAGGAAAATGCTTCTACTAAAGAATCATTGCCAAAGTCTATTTTGTGATAAAGTGGGAGTAATTGTATCAAACTTTGCTTAAGTATAGCCAGTGACTATTGCAAGAATATGTAGCAAAAGATACCGTACAGCAAGACTTTAGTCAGTTGGGCAATGGATAAAAACGTTGTGACCACCTGACAATTCTTCAGGTATATCTTATTACATTTATTTATGTATGTATTCATTTATTTATTGTGTGTTTGTGTGTGTATGCACGTGGGCACTCCTGGTATCACACACATCAGTTGAGGTCAGAAGACAGTCTCTAAGAGTCAGCTCTCTCCTTCCACTATGTGGGATCAAAATTGAGTTTTCAGTTTCTGTTAACAAGTATCTTATCCACTGAGTCATCTTATTATCTTCAAGTATTTTGTTGGATTTGTTTTTCTTTTTAGGTCATAAAAGGCACGTCTCATTTAAATACACCTTCCAAATGCAAACAGTTTCACTGGTTACATAAAAACTGGCTTATCTCACTGTTGATAGTGACATTACTTGGTGATGGTTAAATGGAAAAGAAGATGAAACTTTCTTTTATTTATCAACCTTGTGCATGCTGTAACCATTGTTATTTTTTTATTATTTACTTAGTAACCACATAATTGGAAGAAGCATTTCATTACAACAGCATTGACATAATCAGTAAAAATTTCCAGAGCTAAGATGCATCTCTTTCAAAATTGGCAATAAAGTTTTAGTTTTACAGTTTAATTAATACAGTTGTACAATATTGCACTCAGTATAAACCCTATAAGACATAAAATTAAGTGAGGTTTTAACCTTTAAAAAAGTCTCCATTTCATTATTAAAATGACCATTTCATACAGAAAAATCCACTTTTAATGCAATTAACACTAAGATGTTTGCACATGCGTTTCTGTCAGTTACTTTCTGAGCTCCTTGGCATCTGAGCATGGATATAAAGTTGTCAGGTAGATTTCAATGGTAATGTTTTTCGCATCTAGTAATTATTAAGGAGCAAATTTTTATGCTTTGAAGAATTTTTTTTTAATCATTTTTAGATTTTTAATAACTACATGATTAGAAGTGTTTCACTACAGCTTTAAGATATTCAGTAACATACTCCAGAGCAAGGCTACATCTTTTTCACAAGTGGATGCAAGTTTCTAGGTTCACAGTTGACAGTTATATATTATATATTATTGAACTCAGTATAAGCCCTGTAAGACATAAAATTGGATGAGTTTTTAACCTTTAAGAAAGATCTCCATTTCATTTTAGAATATATTGTTCCTTGTAGAATGACTCATTGTTTTTGCTACTAACACTGAGATGTTGGTGCATGCATCTCTAATCTGTATGTATCTGATTATTACTAGTCATAATCGGTTGCACTTGAATCCTTGGCACCTGTGTTTGTCTATAAAGTCATCGGGTAGATTTCAGTGGTAATGTTTGTCACCTCCACTAATTAGCATGATGTAAATTTCCATGCTCCCTCCTCAAATATAATACATTTTTTAAAAATTGATTTGTGTGTGTGTGTGTGTATCACTTTCAGATCTAAACCTTTTAAAACTAATTCTTATGGAGTTTTGTCTTTTTAAAATTTATTGAGATTATTTCTTATGAGAGTCTATCCTTCTCTCTCTGAGATTACACTTCTTAGCAATGAAAGAAAGTATATAATTTATAAACCTTCAATTCATATATACTTTCTCTGGCGCCCATGAGTTTTCTGAAAATGAGGAATGTCTATATGTGGTGAACAAAATGATGTGCTGGCTAAAACTGAAAGGGGCTGGCTGCTTTTGAGGACAGAAAAGAATCTTACATGCTAGATATTTTTTCCACTCAGAGAATACATACTTTTCCTTCTGACCTTAATCATCAAGGTATATATTTGATCAAAATCCTACTATAAGAGCCTTTGTTCTAAGTGAAAGTGTATTTTTAAAAAGAAATGTCCAAAACGTCTGTATCTCAAAGTCAGAAATAAAGTAGCTAAACTATTTCAGGTTATAGATCAGCTTGGGCTATGAACTAAAAATAAAATAATGATGGGTATCTTGACTTCTCCAAAAGAATAAAGATGAAAACTCACAAGAGAACAAGGACTTGATGAACACTCATGACCCAAAAATGAAATAAAGATTCCACTGATCCCAAAGAAGGCAAGTCTGTGCCAAGTCCAAGCTAAAGGCTGGAATGCAATCTGTTTCTGATGAACTGGGAGGTGTTGGATACTAGAACCCAAGGTCTTCAGATAAAACTGCTCCACAAATTTGGAGCTTACCGTGAAGTGGAATTATGGGGATTCTCATAAAAACGTTATTGTGCTGGATAGCTTTAGTGTCAACTTGACACACCTGGGTTGAGGGAGCCTCAATCAGGAAATTGCCTCTATTGGACTGGCCTGTGGCCATGTCTGAAGGGCATCTTCTTGATGAGTGATGTGGGAGGGCCCAGTCCACTGTGGGTGGTGCCACCCCTGGGCAGGTGGGCCTATGTTGCATAAGAAAGCAGGCTGAGCAGGGGCCAGAGGAGCAAGCCAGTAAGCAGCGTTCCTCCATGGCCTGTGCTCCAGCTCCTGCCTCCAGGTTCCTGCCCTGAGTTCCTACCTTGGGCTCCCTGATGAACTGCAACCTGGGAGATGTAAGACAAATAAACCCTTTCCTCCCCAAGTTGGTACTGGTCAGAGTATTTTGTCACAGCAATGAAGAACAAACTAAGTCAGTTATTAAGATCTTTTAGGGATTTGGAATGAACACTGGAAAAATGCGACCGAGTCTTCTCAGTCTGTGCCCTCTGTGCTAGTTACTTTTGACACAAAGCAGCATGGGGCAGAAAGATTTACTTTGGCTTACAGTTCGAGGGGCTACAGACCCTGTAGACAGGAAGGCATGGTGGACAGGAGATAGCTGCTCCAATCACAGTTGCTTTGCATCTGAACTCAGAAAATGAGAGTGACAAAGCTCAAGCTCAGCACTCTTTCTCCTGTTTTCGTGCAGGACCACATCTCATAGGACAGTGCTACCCACAGGTAGGTCCGGGCACAGCAATTGACCTTGTCAAGATTATTCCTTATATGCATGCCTATATAACATGGGATTAACATGATCTAGACAATCTTTCACAGGCAGGCTCTGAGGCTTGTCTCTGAGGTAATTTTGTCAATTTAAATTCTGTTTTGGTGATAAAATACTGACCAAATACAACTTCGGGGAGGAAAGAGTTTATTTGATTTACATTTCCAGACTTACAGTCCATCATGGAGAGAATTCAGGGCAGGGATTTGATGTGAAGGCAGGTCTACTTGTTCCATTCAGCATTACTCCTGACTAGGGAGCCTGCAGCCAAAGAAGTAGAGTGACAACTTAGAGAAATGCTGCTTGATGGCCGCTCAGACTCATGCTTGGCTTCCTTTCTTACCTAGTTAGGGCCGCCTGCCCAGCAGTGGTGCTGCCCACAGTGGGCGAGGCCCTTCTATGTTATCAATCAAGACAACCCCCCCCCCCAGACAAGCCCTCAGGGCAATCTGATCTGGGAAATCCCTCAAATTGAGACTTCCTTCTCAGGTGACTGTAGGTTGTGTGAGGTTGATAGTTAAAGCTAACTTGGACACCATGTAAGAGAAATAACTATGCATTGTAGAAGGATACGTTTATAAGTGTTAAGGAACCAAGAGAGGTTGTAGCACCTAGATGGAGGATCGAAATAAGAAATGCCTTGAAGGGAATGGAGAGATGGCTCAACTGTTAAGAGCACTGTCTGTTCTTGCAGAGGACCCAGGTTCGATTCTCAGCACTGCACGGCAGCTAAAAACCACCTACAACTCCAGTTCCAGGGAAATCTGACACCCTCTTCTGACCTCTGCAGGCATGGTACAATACAGGTGTACTTATATACATGCAGGCAATATACTCATACACATAAAAGAAAGTAAATGCTTTGAAGAAGGAAGGTAGGTCAGTTTCAAATTACTTTATGTAGCTGTTTCCTTAAGCCTGGACAGTGCACCACAGAAATACTTGAAACACAGGGTAAAAATGGTAAAGAAAACCCCTGACTTTGTTACATCCCCTGACACCACGTGGTCCTACGGAACCTCAGTGCCAGGCCACTTACTACAGCTTCAGGTTTCAGGATGACCTCCTGCCATTTCAGGTTTCAAGTCATCACAATACGTTGGCAGTTCTTGAGTCCCAAAGCTTCAGGCTGGTCTTCACAGACTCAGATTCCAGTATCATCCCAGTGTCACACCAGCCTGCTCTAGAGGACCTAGGTTCTATGTGCTCTCCGTGGACCTACAGACCACTGCTTTCCCAAATGACCCTAGTGCTAGACCAGCCCCTGTGAATCTTATGAGGAAATGGGTAAGGTGTTTCTCAAAAGTTGATATGAAAATAGCCATCTGACACTTGAAAATATATTCAATGCCACTCATCCTCAGTGCAGTGTAAATCAGAGCTTTAGAGACAGCTCGCTCACCTCAAGTCTGTTAGAGTGGCTGCAGCTGAAGAAGGAGATAACAAGTATTAGAGTGGACTTGGAGAACGAGTGCAGAAAGCCCTTTAAAATCTATTTTCTGTATTATTTTTATTTTATATGCATGAGTGTGTTGCCTGCATGTAGTTACTGGATAATATGGAAATTTTATTTTTCTTGAGAAAATTTCATATTGTTTTTCATAATGACTGTACCAACTTGTATTCTTGCCAACAATGCACATGAGTTTTCATGGGGCTGGAGAGATGACTCAGTGGTCAAGAACACTGGCTGTTTTTGTAGAAGACCCAGGTTTGAATCCCAGCACCCACATGGCAGCTGACAACGGCTCTTTGCTTCCTGTACCTGCTTAAAGATGTGATTACTTGGCTTTCTGCCCCTGCCACCTCCTGCAGCCACACCTCCCCCGACATTATGAACTGCTCTGAATTGTAAGCCAAGTAAACTCTTTCTTCTCTAAGTTGCCTTGGTCCTAGTGTCTTAATACAACAGAAAAGTGGCTAATACATATAGTGCAATGACTGTTATTAGTCGTGTATTTTATACTTAAAATTCCACATTACATGTCATAAATTATATTCACCAAGTATGCCTCAATAAAGTTAGAAAAGCACGTATGTAAATGCACGCATATGTATACATATCAAGAAATTTATCACCAAATGACAAGAAAGCTTGAGCGGCAAGCAGAAAGAGCAATCTGTCCTATGAATCTGCTGGCAGCAGCTGCTGTGCCTTCTTCTCCACAGCAATCCTCAAGGACGGTGGGAGACGACAAAACAGTCCCTACATTCTGTTTAGTGCCACGGATAAGAAAAACCTTTCTTGGATGCCCCCCCCCAAAAGATTTGGTTCATTTATTGGTTTATTTACACTACTTGTAAAGTTTCTGATAAAGAGAATAACTTTATTTTAGGAACTAAAGTGCTTTGCATATTTGAATAATTTTGAGCTGATGGCACCTGAGCCTTAAGCAGAGTGCCAGGCCTGACTCACTGTTCAGCCCCCAATGGCTGTTGGGTTGCAGGCAGAGGAAGCTGGGCCTGCCCGCCTGAGAAATACTTCTGTAAAATGATGCATAAGTCGGTTTGGTAGAATTGGAGGCATTCAGTTATAGAATTGTATAAACTATTGCAGAACACAAATTATTCCAAATTATTCTAAATAGAGATTTGCAGAAGTCATTATTTTCAGTTTATCTTATAGGTTGGAAATAAGCAAATTTGATAGTGACAGAAAGTACTGTTTAGGAAAAGAAAACTGACAGTATTTGGGATAAGTACCAACAGATAGGGTATCAAAAGCAGAAAAAGCAAAAAGTGGGGCTGTTTTGATAATTAAGACGAAGATGAAAAGTATCTGAATAACTGTCCCATAAACACAAGCGTTAAACAAGGGGATGGAGCACATGGCTGCCTTTCTGTTGAGAAGGTCGATGAGTACAGCTGCATTTCTGCATGTTAAGCATGAGTTACCATAAAACCAGCTACTCCATTCCTAGGATAATGGCAGAGAGCAGTGAATACAGCCACAGAAAGCCAGTGCACGGCTCTCCATAGCTGCATTATTCATAAGTCTGAGAATGGAAGCAACCCAAATGCCCACCAACTGCTAAATACCGAAAAATCACGTGCCAGGTCCACAGAGTGAAGGCCATTTAGCATAAGAAAGAATGAAGCCCTGATACCTGCTGTGGATGCTGATGAACCCAGAGCATACCATCCCATGTGACAGGAACCAAGACTACATATTACATGATTCCATTTCTGTGACATGTGCAAAAGATTCGTATTTATGGAGACAGAAAATAAATAACTGGGGGAGTCAGGTATGAGGAGGAACTGCTAATGTGTTCGGGGTTTCTTTCTGAGGTGATAAAACAGTAAAAAGTAGCACCACCTTAAAATTATCAACTTGTAAAGTTTATATAGGTATAATTTATTTTTATGCCTATTATTAATCAACTAAGCTATTAAAAAGGCCTTAAGAAAGATAAATCCTAAATGAAAATTGCAAAGACTAAGAAATAAAATGACATTTGGAATCATAAATATTTACAACTCTTTTAAAAATTTACAAATGGATACTGGGAGAATTTGGGATAAAAAGCTGATTTAGTATTTCTGAGATTCTTCTTTCCTACTGTACTTGATGACAGAAATATCTGAAATAATGAAGGAAGGAGGGTCGAAGTGTGTGAAGACAGGATGGGTCACGGTAGGTAACAAGAAATACACCTTAGCACTGATCCCCGCCACTACAGGAAAAGATCAACATTTGGTCAACATGGCTCCAAAACCTGAAACAGTGAGCTGAATTTTACAGGAAAAGTCTGTTGATCTGAGATTCTGGAGAAAGCTACTACCTTTCTGTATTGATCACTGATGCATTCACAGATCCATCACTCATTGAACCAAGCAGTGAAGGGAAAGGGCACTAGACTAAGGAATGTTAATGCACTGTCTGTGATGTAGTCAGTTTGAAGTGTGGGTAGATCATCTATTGACAATGTTTACTAAGCAGTGAGAGAAGGAACCCAGAAGCCGGAAGGAAGGAAACAAACAGAGTCTTTGATTTAAGTCATTCCCACTAGATGAAAAAGAAATAATTTTGAATAAGAGAGTAGAAGTGTGGTTCTAGAATGCAGATATCATCCAACTTCATGGTGTGGAAAGAAAAAGGGGAGCTGCATGAGGTAGAAAATGATATTAGTAGGGTGTGCGGAAGAAAAATGGTACACGGAAGCTCAGCGACCGAAGTAGATCCTTCCAAATGAGTCAGTTTTGTCTGATGTCAGTGCTGGGATCACAAAGTTCTAAGTGACTTGGAGAATAAAACTGTTTTAGGGAAGAGGAGAAAGCTGTGACACTAGGAAGAAAATGCTAGTCAAACGATTTTACTAAACATCACACTGTCTAAATCTTTGGGGATTAAAGTCTTTTCCTCAAATAGATATCATATGGGGTATCTGAAGAGGAAATCATGCTGTGTTCAATCTGTTCGAATATTTCGGCTTATCTAAGCACAAAGAGTAGAGGTGAGTGGTGCGTCGTCAAAACTAAATTATGAAAGTAGCTTTTAACAACCGAGGCCAAGAGATGCAGCAATGTATAACCACGTGCTTTTCCTCTGGTGTTCAACATGTCCGAATAGACAGATATAGCTTATGTTTCTCTGAAAGAGGAAAATACATCAATTCTAACAACAGACATTTTTCCTATTTAATTTTGCTGTAATACAAGTAAAATATGATTTTTGGCAGAGTGCTGCAGTCGCTGTCTGAGGTCAGCAGCACCACGTGGCATCCATGTCCTTGAACTCTCCTTAGATCGAATGCATTGGGTTGAGATCCTGATTGAGATCTGTTTATATGAGATGCTAAACATTCTTATATTTTTCTCATTTCTAGTAAATGCAAGCGAGTCCCCTTAGACTTTGAGGAAAAATGTAAATCAGCCTTTAACCTGCCTCACATTGCCTCTCACCTGTCTAATACAAACACAGCAAGTGCTCTTCTCTTACAGCCAGTGACCAGGAAGTTTAATTATTTCAGAGTATCGCATTAAACTTGTAGTCTTACCGGTTCCTTTCCAGGTCTAGCAATAGATGGAGAACCCTGAGAGCCAGTGCACTTGTTGAGATTTATATTTCTTGGCCAAGAGCTTCTGTGTATCCTCTTAGCCTTGTATTTTAACCTACATAAATACTAGCATGTTCTGTTACAGTGCCACCAAATAAAAGATATAAGACTGGCCATGTTTTTGTTTGTTTAATTAAATTACATTTAGCTAAACTGTGTGTGTGTGTGTATGTGTGTGTGTGTGTGTGTGTTGGTATGGGCTGTGTACCACTACATACACATGGAGATCAGAGGACAACTTGCCTGAGTCACTTCTATCCTTCCACCACATGGGTCTTGGGGATTGAACTCAGGTCACAGGTTTTGTGACACGTGGCTTTTACCCACTGAGCCATCTCACCATCTCCCAAGAATGGGTATGCTTTAAAGATTCATTTATCCTTTTTTATTTACTATTTTTATTTTATGTATATGAGTGTATGAATGTGATGCCTGCATGTAGGTAAGTGTACCCAGGTCAGGCAATGCCCTTGGAGGTCAGAAGAGGGTGTCAGATCCCCTGAAACTGGAGCTATAGACAGTTATCAGCCATCATGTGGGTGCTGGGAATTGAACCAGGGTCTTCTGCAAGAGCATCCAGTGCTCTTAATTGCTGAACTTGTTTGGAGATTCTAGGAGGGGAGTGTAGCTTCTCTTGACCGAAAACTGGTCCTCTTCCATTGGGGAAGGTGACACTCTGTGACCGAGCATGAAGCTTTGGGAGGGATGTTCATGGAGCATTGAGGGAGGAGGGGGATACCTGCCTAGCCAGCCAGATCAGCCAAATCAACCCTGGCGATCAATGGGGTGACAGATGTCACAACCAGCTCACCCTCACGTCCCACTCATTTACCTTTGATTGTACTTTGTCTTATCTTTTCCATTTCAATTTTCTTCAGTTATTAGAGAAATTTCATTACACCATTGAATTATCCCTGCTTGTTTGCTTAGAAGAAGGGCTGACCCAATGGGGCTGAAGAACCCAGTTCAAGAGACTAGATCATCAATGCATGCTAACTTTTAAAACAAAACAATTTAATTCAACAGTGATCTACCTGAAAGGTAAATATTACAAAACAAAGTTTCAATAGAAATCCGTGTGTCAAATATAAGGAAGAAAATATCATTAATCAAAAAACTACTTATGTAACAAGATAGTAAGGAATTTATGCTGATAATACTAATATTAGATGATCTGTCTATAATACTAATGGTGCTGAGTTTTATGTTTACTTTAGTAACATTTTATGTTCTCTGTGCTTGTATTTAGCATACTATGGTGTGATAGTATCAGCTACTTTCTGTAAGATGTATTTAACTAACTGATGTAAACTGAAACTAATGTTCCACTCCCCAAAACTCAAAAGCCAGAGCCTCACAGCAATGTACAGAAAAGGATCAACTTTCTTTTGTCATTTCCCCAAATATTAATATTTATTTCTAGGCATATATTTAGTGGAGATTTTCTTCTTTCAAACATAGCCAAGGAAAGGGGAACATAGGTGCTTTGAATCATGGCTACATCATAGCATGGAAAGTTTTAAAATCATAGGAATTTTGAGTAATAGACACCAGAAAAAATTTTATGTCAAGTATTATCTTTGTAGATAGTAGATACAAAGTCAAATGATGCTTTACAGGATGATGTTTCTGTGAGAGACAGAGTGAAGTCATGGCCTCTCTTCTTCAGCAAGGGTATTAGAAAAGACTATGAGCAAATGCGCATTACACGGTAAATTCAAAAGGGATGTGTTGTCCAAATCCTGAACTTGATCCAGGTTTGACTCTTGTTTGGCTTTTGAGAAATTATTTCAGATCTCCTGGAATATCCATTTCGATAACAAGTTTATGTTACTAGAGTGATCTATGTTGCATGGGGGCTATAGGCTATGTATGTGCATTTGGGTTTTGGAAGCACCACAAACAGACTAGCTCTGTTGGATGTGTGGACCTCTGTACTCAGAAGACAGCCTCCAAAATGCTGCTGGACACCAAGGTTTCATGAACTTCTGTGGTTGACAGTACTTTAGATGTCTTGTCATATATTATGTTGGGGAAGTTAAGTTCTTTGCATGCAACTCAACCGAGGAAGAACCAATGGAAGAAATGTGTACCTCACTTCCCCTGAACTTTAACCTTCAACCCTTTACCCTGTGATTTTCATCTGTGTCTTCTCCTTTTAACAAGCGATCATCTTGACCACAACACCTTTTCTGAGTTCTGTGATCTTAGGGTATCATCAGTTCTGAGGGTCATTTTGGGGAACCATATCATCAGCAGAAATGATGGTGTGTGAGAAGCTATAACTCTGAGTAGTTAAATTATCCTGGGTCATGTTTTTGTGTTGTAAGCAGAATTGGATGTCTGTATTATATTTCTTCTTAAGGAAAGTATCTTTTTCAAAATGTATTTTAGTTAGAGAAGGATTACATATTTTTGCTTTTTTGATATATATA
>NW_008333886.1:3169098-3185794 GCF_000622305.1 Nannospalax galili | reverse complement strand
GTGCCTAAAAATCTAATATGAACAGAGACCAAGCATATTTGTGTACAATACAGCCTGGAAGAATCAGAAAAAGAGATAAGAAACTGTTGAAAGAACATGAGTTGTCTCCTTTCTTATTAACAGTATCATGCTTTGTAGGATGATACTATTGGTAAAGACACAACCACAAGTTAAGATGAAAAGCCAAGCTTTGAGATGTCAAAACACATGCTGCAGTCAGTGTGCATCCAAGTGCTAGTCATATTGGTAAAGACACAACCACAAGTTAAGATGAAAAGCCAAGCTTTGAGATGTGTGTGAGAAATGACTCTCCTTTGTTTTGCACTCTAGATGGCTGAAATGTGGTGAGACCACACACAACTCTTGTGGAGCTTTGGCGCCCTGCAATCCATGCATCACTATTCTGCAAGGGCCAGAGTTTGAAGTCATAGGCAGAAGTCAAAACACATGCTGCAGTCAGTGTGCATCCAAGTGCTAGTCACGGTGAAAAGGGGCAGGTATATGATGCTTAATAGGCCCCGAGGTCACTGGTTTTCCTCCCCTAAGCCTGGACTGTGGAGATGGTAGGGTCCATGAAACTGTTATTTGTGCTGAGAACGATACGCCTGTTAGAGAAAAGCAAACTGGAGCAAGGTGGGGCTGAAGGAGGACAGTCTCTAGTTAAGGTCAACATCTCTCGATGTTTCTGGGCAACAACTATAAGAAATCATGAGAGCATTTTTATTTGCAGCTATCTACAAAGACTTTATAAATTTTTTTGAATGATAGAGTCACATTTTTCCCTGTGCTCAGATGTGGGTGTTTAGTGTCCTCCACTCCAGATCAATTTCCCACTTTTCTTCTCTGTGTCAGGGAGCAGACCCGTGGGGAGCAGCAGCCCTTGCTTGCTGGCTTCCACTTGGGTGCATGGAGACCAGAGGGTGAGGAAGGTTTGACTAATGTCCTCTTCCCTTGACTTCTTCCCTGCTTACACAGGACAGGTCGGCTGCCTGTCTTCACTGATGGCTGGGGTTCTTTTCCGGTGACCATTTCTGTAGATGTGACTTTGTAATCTCTTCCTTCTCATTCCTCTAGGCCCAAGATTTGTTACAAGCTCTATTATTCCCAGCCCTGACTTGAACCGTTCCCACTTGGTTTCCCTTTACCTTGCCCATGACTTTGTAGATAGTTACATGTGGTGACTCAATGACTCAGGAATGAGCTGTGAAACTTTGGGACATCCATCAACAAAGCTTTATTACATTGGAAGAACATTTAGCTCATTCCTTATTTCCCCAGAATGCCTCTCTCATACCTTTCCAGCTGCTTGATATTGGTCTTGCAAACGTTCTAGAGCCAATTTCAAGGATCATTCACTGTCTTACACTAGTCTCAATTTTTGTGTTCTTTCCATCTCTTTTTGCTCACTACAACATTTGTTATTGATAAAATGGCTTCTATAGTTTTTTATCATCTCCATATCATAATTATATTCATATTTTATTGTTTTAACTAATTAAACTAAAAGCTCTCTGGGCATTATGCGTTTATATCATCTTTATTATTTAGGAATTATGTCCTTATGTACCTTAATTGCTTGCACATTGGAAAATTTTCCTTTTGATTTTGTTCGTTCTTTTGTTGATGAGACTAAAGGAATTGTAAATGTGATTCATAAGTGAAATGATAAAGGATAGATTAGAATGGTAATTACTATCAAAATGTGAAAGAATGGTCATTATAAAAGATCTTGGGACTAAGAATCTAAAAAAATGTGGTAACAACTTATTTGCAAATGGAATAAACCAAATGAAATAAACAGCAAAGATGGATAAAGTGATTATGTTAAATGAATTGGATTATTAGCAAGATGTTGTGCTTGTGAACGGAGAAGGCATACCCAAAGTATACCTCCAGTTTTGAGTTAATGTGATGTATATATTAGCTGAATAGTAACTACAGCCAATATATCACTAGATTAAATTAGTATTTAATAAGTATATGAGATTGCATTTGTTAAGAATGTAGTACTAAGGATATATTAAAATGGCACAATAAGAAAGGGTTTTTAGTTTCTAAGAATTAGAATCTACTCAGGAAATTGATGCAGAAAACATAATTATGTTGGCAGAATACAATCAAATGTGTTGATAAAGATCAGTTCATTAAGAATTTATTTAAATAAATTATACTACTCGGTAGCAAGAGTGAAGAAAATCAAAGAGAATGAACTGGGACTTTTGATGACATTAGAAGTATGTTATGTATAACTGGAAGTGAGGGGAAGGAAAAATCCAAGCAGGAGTAGCATGCTTTGTAAATGATTTGGTTGAAGGA
The DNA here is from genome assembly GCF_000622305.1 of Nannospalax galili. Lineage (NCBI taxonomy): Eukaryota > Metazoa > Chordata > Mammalia > Rodentia > Spalacidae > Nannospalax > Nannospalax galili. The sequence continues at coordinate 3,183,478 of NW_008333886.1, read as the reverse complement.
CATGGGTTCCATTGGGAGAGGGCAAAGGATGAAATTTGAAATTAGAGTAGTTAAAAAATTTTCTAACTGAATAGTATAGCTAAATGGTTAGAACTTGGGATATCTGACCAATTATTTTCACCTGCTTGGGGGGAGGTGAGAAATGTGATTAATGGAATGATGAAGGAGATCTTTAAGAACATACTTCTGTGTACAAAATGGCTAGGGATAGAAAGATAGCAGAAGCTAACCAATCAGATTTAGAAAACTCAGGCACAAAGAAAATTTCGAGGTGTGAGTCAAATAGGTTTGGTGCCAGTGCAATAAGCTGGAGCATCACATGGAGGGACATGGAAGAAGGTAAAGAGAGAACTTTGATGTAGGTGAGACCCATTTGGATTTATGCTCTGCTTGTGACCAGTAGATATACTGCCTTCAGTGATCAATAACCCTAAGGTTTAATTTACTCATCGTGCTCATCCTTAAAATCATAGTAGCCACCTGATGAATTGAGATGATCCAAGGTAAATTAGCACAGTTCTTGTCTTTGTCATAGCTGAGCCTCGAATTCTTGGAGAAGAACCTGGCAGTTGGTAGATTGCCCATGAATATTATATTTGGCGAATAAACCAGTCAACGTCACTCTTCTCATAATATTAAATGAAGGAAGCTTCTGACTTACAGGGCTGACACACAAAGTATTCTCAAAGACAAGATACTTCTATTTTAAAGGTTGTACCCATGTACCTGTGAGCTCTATGAGTGCCCTTAATTTGATTCAGAATGCTCAAAGATATTGCCGAGCAATGGTTAAAGCACAGAAGTGCCAAAAAGTCTGGAATGAGTCTTCCACAGCTCTGTGCTGCCACTTGCCCTTTGAGGTGAAGGTACAGAAGGAGACTGTATGGAGTAGGAAAGATGGTTCAGAGGTTAAGAGCACTTGCTGCTCTTACAGAGGACCTTGGGTTTGGTTCCAGAACCCACACTGGGTGGTTCACTGCTTCGTGCAACTCCAGTTCCAGGCCATATGTTGCCCTTTCTGGCCTCTGCAGTTATCTGCACACATGTGCACATAATACACTCAGGCATACACAAACATAAAATTAAAAAGTAAGCAGAACTCATCCCACTTATTCACCTTCTTCCTGATCCCCCATCTTTAAACCCTCAAATCATTATGGCTTCATCAACACTAATGTAACTGATGATAAAGTGTGACCCAGGGAATTATTTGTGCAAAAAGATGTGATGTCTTGCATGATACCTCAATAACATTTGTCCAACTTTAGGGGTAAATACTTGTACTATAGTTAACCCAAGTAGCAGGTTACTTTTTATTGTTTGTAAGCAAAATACCTGTTATATATTTTTCAAATAAGTTCAGATGAGATACTGGCCAAATTAAACATTGAATATCCTAAAGGATAAATTAGCATAGTACTTAATGCACATGGTCTTAATTTGGAACGTGAACTACAGCCTCCCAGACCAAATCTACAAATTTTAGGCATAGAGGAAAGGAGAAGAATCTCAGATCAACAGCACTGACTAGATTTTCTACAAGATTTTTGAAGAAAACTTCCCTATATTAAGAAAAGACATAGCTATACGGATATAAAAGCACACCGAACACCAAATAGGCAGGACCAGAACAGATACTCCCAAGGACATATCATAGTATAAACACTAAATGTACAGAACAATAAGTTGCATGTAAAGGAAAATCCATCAGGATAAAAGTTGACTATTCAATGTAAACTTTCAAAGCCAGTAGAGCCTCGAGCAATATATTCAAGTTCTAAATGACTAGAGATGTCAACCAGAGTACTTTACCCAGAAAACTGTCTATTTATCATAGTAAAAAGAGAGAGAAAATCTTCCATGATATAAATAGGCTGAAAGAATTAATGTCTACAAAACCAGCCCCACAGAGAACGTTGGAAACAACACAAAGGACTGAAGAAAGGAATGACCAACCCAGGAGACTATGAAAAGAAAACAAATGAAGCTATAATTACATAAACACAAAATAGGACTAAGAACACAAAGAGAAAATAAAACGACAGTAACCAACATACACCTGTCAATAATATCTTTAAGCATCAAGGACTTCAATTCTTCACTCAGAAGGCATACACTAGTTGAATGGATTAAGAAACATATTTTTGTTGCCTACAAGTCTCTCATCTTAGATTCAAGGTCATGCACCACCTTAGAGTGAAAGGATGGAAAAATACTCTAAGCAAATGGGACCAAGAAAGAAGCCTTCTCCAGAGGCTCTCGCTCAGCTGTTAACTGCTGTACTATTCACGGTAGATGGGAAATGGAAGCAGCCTAACTGAGTCTCAGCTGATGAATGGATAATGAACATGTGGTACATCTCACAATGGATTTTTATTCAGCAGTAAAAAAAAGAAATCATGATATTGGCAGATAAATGGATAGAACTAGAAACTGTAAGGTAACGGATTCAGAAAATTAAAAGGCATGGATGTTCCCTTTCACTTGTGGATCCTAGATCCAAGTTCTTAGAAGTGTACGTCTCACCATTCATCAAAGAAGCTTGTTTGTGTAACAGATAAAGACTATTACGACTGCTCAAACATGGAGAACAAGTGATTATGAGGTGCCCAGCCCTAAGTCACACATCCACAATGCAACCTCTATGCCTGAGGCTCAGCAAACATTGCGGAAGTTGGGGCGGAAAGGCTGAAGCAGCCAGAAGGACAAGACACTTGCTGCTCCTTAAGGCACTCGAGACATGACAGGGAAGCTATACCAATGAAATCTCCTCAGTATGGCAGTCTAACAAGATCTGCATAATGACAAAACCAGTTGACATGCCAAGGTGGAAGGGGGAGATTTCACAGGATCCCACCTCAAGATGATGAGCTACAGTCAATCAATGGATGCTGAAGGAGGGAGAATCAATTTTCTCCAGAGGCTAGATCCCCAAGAGGCTTTTCTAATCCCAAGAAAGCAACCCTAGATACAGGTACATATAAGTATGAATAATGGAGTCAGTATATTGTATTTGTATATTTATAAAAGTATGTATCTATATGTAGCAATAATAATCAAAGAAGAGGATAAGAAATTCAGAGGGAATGTGGGGAGGAATGGGAGGAAATTGGAGGAGGACTGGGAGGGACAGAGAGAATGCAAATACAAAACTCATGTATGAAAGTTTCTAATACAAAATAAAGTTCAAAAGCTTCTACACAAAAAACGACTCTCACCACATAGAAACAGAATCAGGAGCTTGGCGACTAATCAGAATAAAGAGCTCTCAGCTGCAGTGCATGGTACCCTTGGCTCTTGGACACCTACCAACCTGCTGGCGTGGTTATTTCCTCAGAGGAATAAAGGATGGATTTATGTGATTACAAGTACAAGAGTTTGAAATGAATGGTAGCATATACTTCCAGATACCAAAGTAAACAAAGAAAAAAGAAGCAACAGAATGGCAGAAATGCTTGATGATAGAATCTTTCATTCCTCCAACACATAAAAGCTCTGGAAGTTATCTTAACAATGGCTTTATTATTGATAATACTAGAACAATATATTCCACATCGCCACATACTATGAACCTTTACATTCTATAAAAAGCATGCAAGTAAAATACACTGGCATAATAATTTGAATGGAATAATGTAATTATGATTCCAAGTTGGAAGGATTAATTTCATCAAATCTATTTTTTTCTAAATGAGAAACAGGGCATTAAAATGGGTTACAAAAATCAGGTACACACTTGAAGAATCAGAAATGCAAACTGCAGTCTCTAGGCAACTTTTCTGTTATTTTCATTGTAAGAAGGGGCTCAGTCATTGCATTTAGTTGGAATTATTCTCTTGAGGTTTTCCGTATGATATGACCAGTCTCTACCATGGAAGATATTGAGCAGTTCAGAAAATATTTCCCACTTTTTCAGATACAAATGATCGCTAATGCTGTACATGAGGCATTTCATTATGAACCAAGTCCTTAGTGTAATAAGTAAGGATTTCCTGACAAAATAAGTATTCAACATCAGTGCCCCCTGTCAAAAAGTCTCGACTCATGTGCCAAAGCTGTAAGTGTGTCAAATAATCCTTTAATTAGATTACAAAATACAGCTATTATGTGTCAAATATCTATTGATCCCAGGAAGAAAATGGCTTGAGGTTTCTTAAGTATGCAACACCAAAATTCATTTGCCATGCAATTGACTCTAAATTACTTCCTTGGGAAATTAACATTAGAGAGAACATTTAGGCATGTAAAAGCATAGAACTGAAATTTCACAACAGAAAATAAGAGAAGAAATTAATGATGAAAAGCACTGGTTTTATTGTTTTAAATGATTACTGGTACAGATACAGTTTAAGTTTTTGTTCATTAGTACCTGTTTTTTAAAAAATTATTTATTTAATAACCACATACTTAGAAGAAGCCTTTCATTACAACAGTATTGACATATTCAATAACAGTTTCCAGAGCTAAGATGCATCTCTTTTAAAATTGGCTGTAAATTTTTAGGTTTACTGTTGAATTATTATAGTTATACAATATTGTACTCAGTATAAACCCTATAAGACATAAAATTAAATGAGGTTTTAACCTTTAAAAAAGATCTCACAAGTTTCATACAGAAAAATTCATTTTTAATGCAATTGACAGTAAGATGTTTGCCCATGCATTTCTAATCTCTATATATCTGATTATTACTAGTCATAGTCGGTTACTTTCTGAGCTCCTTGGCATCTGAGCATGGATATAAAGTCATCAGGTAGCTTTCAATGGTAATGTTTTTCACATCTACTAATTATTAAGGAGCAAATTTTTATGCTTTGAAGACTTATTATTTTTAAAAACTTTAAAAAAAATTTAATAACCATACCGCATAATTAGAAGAAGCATTTCATTACAGCTTTAACATATTCAGTAACACACTTCAGAGCAAGGACGTATCTCTTTCAAAAGTGGTTGTAAATTTTTAGGTTCATAGTTGAATTAATACAGTTAGACAATATTGAACTCAGTATAAACCCTGTAAGATATAAAATTGAATGAGTTTTTACCCTTTAAAGAAGATCTCCATTTCATTTTAAAATATGCTGTTTCCTACATTTTTAATGCTACTAACACTTAGATGTTTGCACATGTGTCTTTAATATTTATGTATCTGATGATTACTAGTCACAGTTGGTTATACTTGGATCCTTAGTACCTTTGGATCCTTAGTACCTGAGTATGGATGTAAAGTCATCTGGTAGATTTCACTGGTAATGTTTATCACCTCTGCTATTTAACATGAAGTAAATTTTTATGTTTAATTTGTTGATTTTTCTGTGTGTATATGATACAGAACATTCCACACAATCTTATTCATCTATATACCCACGTCCCAAATGGCACCCTCCCATAGCCTCCCCCCTCCCACATACTGGAGCCCATATACTCTCTCATCCCTGTTACTGTCCACTGTGTTGTCGACAGCCCCACCCTTTCTCTAGTGCTTGTCCATCTGCTGAATCTAGTCAGCCTATCTAGAGATCCTTGTTTTAGGAAGGTCAGCTGTTCCTCATCTAGCAGCAATCAGTTGTCAATATTCCTTTAGATAAGATTGGGGTCTGATGTTCATTTTCCCAATTCCATGCTGGGTTACTATCTGGGAGTCCCTTTGGCCACCCTGGCCAACAACTCAAAAGAAGGTATCTCCTGTCTGGCATTGTTGCTTGTTATGTAGCCTTTAGCTATACATATGGACTCTTAAAAATTGTATTGACCACATTTATCTTTGGTTATACATTTTTTTTTTTTTTTTTTTTTTTTTTTTTTTTTTTTAATATGAATTCACTTAAGAATTTGTGTTGAGCTGCAGCTGTGGGAAGAAGGAGACTTGTGTCAGTGATATAAAGTGGTACACAATCCTCCAAGTACTGAAAGAAGTCACTAGGAATCATGGTTCTAGTTACACTGCACCCAGTTTAGAGCTAAGTGAGGCAATGCTAGGGGAGAAGGACTAGTGGCTTGGGTACAACAGGGTCAGTGGAGTCTGCACCAGAGCAGTGAGAACATGTAGAGACAGACAGTATGTCCTCGGCCTCCCAACCTCTGGCCAACTTCTATCACTTTGGTGTAAGAATCGCTTTTCCCTGCAGAAAGTAGACACATCAGTTACTGAAAATAAATCAGCTTGCTAAGGAGTAACAAGGACAACACTGAGTGGAATGTCCAAGACTAGCTCTAGGAGGCAAAAGCCAAGCAAACACATACAAGTTGAGTAAGCTGGAGGGAAAGGAGGCGGGTGGGCACCCAGACATCACCAAGGCAGCTACTGTTCCAGACCAGGACACAGGATTACATAGACAGCAGGGCACAGAAGCTCCACAATGGGAAGCTGGTTCTGAGGGTAGATATTTGGTGGGTGAGGTTCAGAAGACAGGGAACAGGTCCTGGGCGAGTCAGGACTAAAGAGTGTATCTTATTTCTCTGCTCTTAGTTCTCAACTGAAGCAGGAGCCTTCTGGCAGCAGGTGTCTGTGAGGGTGTGTAGTCAATCAGAGGCTTCTGATTCTCTTCTAACTTAATTCAATCAGGTTTTCCAAGACTTCCTCCAAACGTCAGCTGCCAAGCACAGGCTGTTGTGCCTGAACTTTGGATTTGCTGGTTATACACAATCCCCTCCCTGAGGTCAACGTTTTCTTGAGTAGCTCACAGACCTCAGGGAACTTTCGTGCATTTACGTTTATTATAAAAGATGTTATGAAGAGTACAGATGAAGAAAGGCCTAGGATGAGAGATGAGGGAAGGGACATGGCGTTGCTTCTATGGTCTCCCTACAAGCACCACCCTCAAGGAAACCTGAGGTATTCAGCTCTCTGCAGTTCCTTCAGCCTCTTCCTCTGGAGATTTGTGAAGACTCGATTGTACCAACGTGACTGCTAATAGCCTGCACGAGCCAGCACTACTACAGCGTATTTTTCCCTGTGGTATTTCTTCCTGTAGGATGTGGGGCAGTCCTAGTATGAAAGAGGAGGGCCTGGCAGCTTCCTATAAGGCAAGATAGGTCAGAGTTAAAAGCCTAGGGTTGGTAAAGAACCTACCTTGCAAGAGGAACTGAGTTCCTCCCTTAGAAGCCACACTAACAAAATGCTATGAATGGTGATGCACTTGCAATCTCAGTGCTGGGAAGGAGGACATCAATGGATCTCTGGGGCTTCCTGGCCAGTCCAGTATACTCTGTGCCAGTGAGAGGCCCTATACCAAAAGGAGGTGAACAGCACCATGAGCACTATATCCCAGGATGTCCAAAGGCCGCCACACACACACACACACACACACACACACACACACACACACATAATCTTATAAACACCAATGATCTTTCTATTTACATGTTTCTCCCTAAGAGTTTATAATTTACATTAAGAAATGATTATTAATTGAGACTTCGAGCACTTTAGTGATCATTCTAAATGTGTCGTTAGTGTTGTCTTTTGGATAACTTTCTCTTTCTAAGCTGATAATATAGTAGATACTAAAAAGTCCAGCAAATTTATCTAAGTTACTGGAACATGGTGAGCTTTGATTATGTCCCAAAGTAATCTCTCTTACTACCCTTTTTGATAGTGATGGATTAACTAAAAATATTTACAAAGTTATGTACTAGAAAAATGGGAAATTTTTTTTGTAGTCCTTTTGAGACAGGGTCTCCTTGTAGCCCCAGCTGTCCTGTAACTCATTATATAGACCAGGCTGGCCTTGAACTCACAGAGATCCGCCTGCCTCTGCCTCCTGAGTGCTGGGATTAAAGGCATGTGCCACCACGCTTGGGGGAAACATTTTTTGCAAAACCCATATGGTTGCATTCAAATAAAAGAGCTTGACAAAATGAATATATGTGGTCACACACACCACAAAATGAATATATGTGGTCACACACACGCAAACACACACATACACATACACACACACACACACACACACACACACACACACACCAACCAACCAACCAAATATCTTGGACAAATTTTCAAGTACAAAGCTTAGAAAACCTGAGCATTCAAAAGTTTAAATGCTATCCCAAGGTATCAGATAATGACCCAGATAACTGACCCAAGAGGAACTCGAAGGATAAAATCTGAACAATAGCGGACAAAGTAGGAAGACAGCGATCCTTGGCAGTGGTACTTATATACTACCACGAGTTATGCCTCTGAGATCTAATTGGTTTTCTAAGAGGCAGGGCCAAGACAGTTCAAGAAAAGGAAAAAGTGATTAAGCAAAACCTAAGACATATATCACTTTCTTGACTCATCTGGTGTGTATTGTGATACTTGAAATAGATGAATATTGCATCTGCTGTGGATGTGCTCTAGGCGTGACATGACCATTGTCCTTGAACTCGCAGCAGCTGTGATCACACACATAAGAAATGCACAAGATGGGGCTCATTAAATTCCATTATGCAGACGGGCAGGGGCTGAGGAGGCCTTGTCCTTTCATGAGGATGTATAGGTAGTTAACGGTTGCTGAGGGGAAGATGCTTTTTTTCTTCAAGGCTGAGCCTCCCATAGGTTGGCCATGCTCTTGTGAGTGACCTCTCACTCTTGATCCTGTAAGTAATTCTTTATATTCATGAGTTCACCAAGCTATACTTGGGTGGAATCCTTTGTTTCTGTCATTCGTGCCCTACCTGGGGTGAATAAATATTTGATCATCTCCCTAGGAAAAGTTCACATAACAGCATCTATTTTCTTTGAAAGAAAATAAAGCCAGAAAACCTATTAAGGCGCTAGGGAGAAAGGAAGATGGGAGTAGTCATTTAAAACAGTGTTACCCACTAATTCAGAGGACTCTATCCTGTCACCTCAAGTTATTCTGACTGTTAATCAATGCACATACCTAGAGACCAGCAATGCTGAAAATTAAAAGCTTCAAAGCTGCTGCGAGGGTGGTGATTCATGACAATATTTTGCTTCTGTCTCCAGGAGAGTCTCCATTTATTTCCTACAGAGGTACGTAGTTTGAGGTTGACTTCTCAGCCTTTCACAATAGATGCCTAATTTTTCTGAGAAGCCAGTGTACAGCTTTTAAAGGAGATATTGTTTATGTTTGGGTAGAATTTGAATTAGGACTTTGATAGCTCTAGAAGTTTCATTTAAAGAAGAAATTTCTTTTTATATCTGTGCTCAGTGATCTTATCAATTTGGTTGCTGACAAAAGTCTTTACAGTTTCATAAAAATCTGTGATGAGAAGATATGAGATTTGAATCAGAGCTTTTGTGGCTCTTATTAAAAAATTTGACTGAATCCCTCAGATAGTTGTACTTGAGGCAGGAAGATTTTAAAATAAATTTAAAGTTATAAACAGGGTATGGAACTGTGTGCTTGTAATCCAGTACTCAGGAGGCTAAAACAAAAGGTGTATAAATTCAAGGCCAGCCTGGGCTACATGGTGAGTTCAAGGCCAGCTTGGGCTATCCAGTTGTGATCTTATCACAAACACACAAACAATAAAACTAAAGTTGAGTGTTAGAGTCACATGTGCTAATTCTTTTTAAAAAATATTTTATTCACTGTTTTATGCATACGAGTGTTTTGCCTGTAAGTATGCTAAGTGCACCTGTGTAGTTTGGTAACTGTAGACACAAGAAGACTTCAGATTCCCTGGAACTGGAATTATACATGGTTGTAAGCCACTGGTAAGTATGCTAAGTGCACCTGTGTAGTTTGGTAACTGTAGACACAAGAAGAAGACTTCAGATTCCCTGGAACTGGAATTATACATGGTTGTAGGCCACTGGACCATCTCTCCATCCCCCACATGTACTAATTCTTAGTTAACACAGCTGAAAAGCAATATTTTGTGTCATTTTTTTGTGACTTATTATTGACGTTTGTTAAGAAGCAGGCCCTGAGGACTGGAGAGACGGCTCAGCAGTTAAGAGCGCTGGCTGCTCTTTCAGAGGATCTGGGTTCAGTTCTCAGCACCAGATGGCAACTAACAACCAACCATCTGTAACTCCAGTTCCAGGGACTCTGACACCCTCTTCTGGCTTCCACAGCGTTTCAAGCATGGACACACTGATACACATTCAGGCAAAACATTCATACACATAAAAATAAATGAAAATAATTGAAAAAGAAGCAGGCTCTGGAGTAACACAGTTGGTGTCTACTCCTGGCTCCACCTCTTCTGATCACAGACTTAAAAATCAATTTACACATGTGCAGAGTAGGTAACAGCAACATCCACTTCACATCTGTTCAGTGAATTAAAACAAAGTCTTTGACACAAATCATGGCGCTAAAGCACCTTCTGTTAGCTGCCTCCTGACCTACTAAGTAGCTATCTATCTTTCTGCCAAAATATCTGTATAATATGCAGTATTACTTGGGAGACATTTACAACTGCACTATTATTATTTTAAAAATATTTTATTTCTTATTTTTTAATTTTATTCTATGTGTATGATTGTATTGCCTGCATGTATGTAAGTGCACCCATGTTGTACAATGCTAACAGAGGTCATAAGAGGGCATTAGGTCCCCTGGAACTGTAGTTATGGACGATCGTTAGCTGCCATGTGGGTACTGGGAATTGAACCCAGATCCTCTGCAAGAGTAAACAGTTTTCTTATCTGTTGAGCCATCTCTCCAGCCTGCAATATTATGTTTAAGAGATTGTCATTAGAAAATTAAAGAAGCAAAGATAACTGATATTCCCCGTATCTATTACATGTTAGCTTGACTCACAAACATTATACTGTGTTCTGTAATTCTTGAAAAAGTCCTTTGTCCCCTGTACCTGCTGTGACCTTGAAGTCAAGAGGGGTCACTATTGCTGTCACGCTTGAAAACAGTGCCTGGATTCTTACTCTTCAACTTTTATAGCCATTATTGTGTGTGTGTGTGTGTGTGTGTGTGTGTGTGTGATGTAACAGTGTACATGCATGCCGTGGAATGCATGTCGAGGTCAGAGGAAAGTTTTGTAAAGTTGATTCTTTCATCGCCCCTTCAGGCAGCTTCTAGGACTGAGCTTCAGGCTTATGTCGAGCACTTTTATTCACAGTCATCTCAACAGCAATAACTTATTTTTAAAAAATAATTTTTAGTGAATTTTGAGAATTGCATACAGTGTATTTTGATCATATTTAGACACCCCTCACCTGTTTGCACCCCCTTGTAGACCCCCAACCCCTGTCAGATTTCATGTACTCTGTCGTACTTGTTAAGCCCTATCGAGTCAAAAAAATATCCTTCAGTGTGTGTGTTCATCCACTGGAGCCTGGTTAACTTATCTGTTGCCACATTGACAGATTTTATATATATATATATCCCTCCCAGTAGTTATCTGTTGCCAATAGTTTCTCAGCTAAAACTGGGGCTTCTTCCCCACTTCTATGCTGGATTTCTGTCTGACGTGACCTTGCCTGGGTCTTGTGCATATCCCCACCATTTTTTTTTTAAGTTTATATGAGCAACTTCACAGCTGTCTGAAAGATTCTGGCTCTTACCGTCTTTCTAGTCCCCCTTCCCCAAGTGTCCCAATCTGTCGCACGATTGATCTGTTACTTCATTGATGAGATTTGAAAAATGTATTAATATTCATTCTTCTCCTTGTTCCATTATGTTCCCTGAGCCTTAATATAGAGGTTCCATTGTTGATGTGTCATTTAGGGCTGGGCATCTCACAGACATTTATTCTCTGTGTTTGACCAGTTGTGGAACTCTGTAATACACTCCATCTGTTGCCAAAAGCAGATTCTTTGATGAGTGCAGGAGAGGTACATTGTCTGTATATGTAAGGATACATATTTAGAATACAGTAAGAAATTATGTTGGTCTAGGGATGTAACAAAAATAGATTTTTCTCTAGGTCTATGACCTCTCCAACCATGTGTATTTGGCTGTTTACATTTCCACACTTGAGTTCCCTCTCACTGGGTAGACCTTAAGTCCAATTAGATAGCTGTTGATTACCCTTAAGGTAAAATTGCCACTACTATACCAGTAGATATTATTTTCTAGACTGACCATTGTTTTGGTTCATAGATTTTACAGTTGGATGGAATCACCGATTGTTTTTCTCCCTTGAGAGCTTGCATATTATCCTCTGAAACTATGAGAGCTAGTCTTGAGGGAGGAGGCTTCCAGGTAAGTTCAAGCTCCGTTGTTCCAAGTCCTGTGTCTGAAGTATGTCCTGTTTTCAGCAATAGAGTCTTACCTTCAAGTTTTGTAAGGCAATCAAAGGTTGTGGGAATAGCCGTGTTATTTTGGAAGACTCTTGGACTACGAAGACCAACAACTCGAAGGGAGATTTCTCCTCCATGGCACTACATTTTTTTGTCATGTAACCTTCAGCTACACACACACACACACACACATACACACACACACACATTTTTCAGTAGACTTTTAAACTAATACATTTCCTTCTATTTTTCACATCACCTAAGCGTTATTATCCCTCCTCTCTCACCCCTGTATATCCATCTCTATTCCCATCTCAGTTAAAGTAGCCTCCATTTTTCTCATTTCCCCCTTGATAATGCCTCTTGGTGCTGGGAGTCAAATTACATCCATATCTATCACCCTGCACAAAAGTCAACTCCAAATGGATCAAAGACCTCATTGAGAAACCTCAAACTCTGAAACTGTCAGAAGAATACATAGGCAGTGTCCTACAAGATATAGGCACAGGAAAGAGCTTTCTAAATCAAACCAGTTGTTCAGGAATTAAGGTCAATAATTGACAAATGGGACATCATTAAACTAAAAATCATCTGCACAGCAAAGGAAACAAGTGAAGAGGAAGCAAACAGAGTGGGAGGAAGTCTCCACTAGGTATTCATCTGACAGAGGATTAATACCCAACAAAAAAAAAAAAAAAAAAAAAAAAAAAAAAAAAAAAAAAAAAACCAAAGAATCAAGTAAACAAATGGCTCCATTAAAAATCTGGGCTATGGATCTGAACAGAGAGGTCTCAAAAGGAGAAATAAAAATGGCTAAGAAATACCTTGAAAATGGTCAACATCCTTTGCAATTTTAGAAATGAAAATCAAAAGGATTTTTTTTCTAATTCTGTGAAGAATGTCATGGGGATTTTTGTTGACATTGCATTGACTCTATATATTCCTTTTGGTAGGATGGTCATTTTCACAATATTAATTCTTCCAATCCTTGAGTATGGGAGGTGGAAACCTGGTGTCTTCCTCAGTCTCTTCCTTAAAGATTTCAAATTTTTATAGTAGAGATCTTTAATGTCTTTTGTCAGGTTTATTTTGAGATATTTTATTTATTTTGAGGATTTCCTTGTGCTCTCTCTCTGATTGCTTGTTATTGGTAAATAAAAAGGCTACTGATTTTTGTAGATGAATTTTATTACCTGCCACATTACTGAAATTGGTAATCATTTCTAAGCGTTTTCTGGTGGAATTTTTGACATCTCCCAAGTTTGATATCCTATCATTTGCAAAAAGGGATAATTTGACCTCTTCTTTTCCAATTATTACTCCTTTAACTTCCTTCTCTTATTGATCTAACAAGAGTTTCAAGCATTATATTAAAAGGGAGATAGACAGCCTTGTCTGGTTCCTTGTTTTAATGGGAATGCTTCCAGTTTTTCTCATTTAGAATGATGCTGGCTGTGGTTTTGTTGTATATAGCTTTGAATTATGTTGCGGTATGATCCCTATAGTCCAATTCCCTCAAGAACTTTTAACATAAATGCATATTTAATTTTGTCAAAGGCCTTCTCTGCATCTACTGAGGTGACCACGTGGTTTTTGTCTTTGAGTCCATATATGTGATTTATGGTATTTATTGATTTATGTGTATTGAACCATCCCTGCATCTCTGAGGTAAGCTCAACTTTATCATGGTGGATGATCTTTTGGATGTGCATCTGCATGTGGTTGCATCCATGTTTATTAAGGATATGGGTCTATAGTTTTCTTTTTTAGTTGTATCTGTACCTGGTTTGGGTATTAGAGTGATTTTTTCATAGAAGGAATTTGGGAATTCTCTCATTGTTTCTATCTTTTTTAATAATTTAAGTGGTACCGGATATAAATCTTTAAATGTCTGGTGAAATTTTGCTGTGAATCCATCTGGTCCTGGGCATTTTCAGTCAAGAGGTTTTATATTACTGTTTCAATTTCCTTGTATGTTATGGGTCTGTGTAAGCTGTTGATCTCTTCTTGGTTTAGCTTTGGTGTTTCCCATGATTTTAGACACACATTCATTTCTTTTAGGTTTTTCAAATTTAGTAGCATATAGGTTTTTAAAGTATTCCCTTATAATGTTCTGGATCTCTTTGGTATCTGTTGTGATATTTCCCCTTTCATCTCTGATTTTGTTGATTTGGGGGTGCTCTTTCTTTTGGTTAACTGGGCTAGCGGCCTATC